>NC_142670.1:12880000-12960000 GCF_964200805.1 Pocillopora damicornis
ACAGAAAGTAACTTTCTCAACAAAATATCACCTGCTGATCAGACTTCCACTGTTGAATGGCTAAGCCCAAACATTTGGAACAAAAAATTTTTTAATCTGCACTTTATACTTGAGCACAAGAACCCTGTTTTATCCTGTTTTAACTCAAAAGTTATCTTTCGCAGTTAGATTTTCAGATTTTTAATGGATGGGATTATTTCAATTTCTTACAGAGAGAATGAACCACCAAACCTAGCTGTAGTAGCCACCATCTTGAAAGAGGTCAAAGAAGTAGAGCAGATTCAAAATGATTCTCTTTGTACAGAAAGAAGAATTCTAGGTATGATTGAATGGGGATTGTTTTGCCAAATAAACACAATTTGTCTTTAACTTTGGGTTGAATTTTTTTGAGATAAGTGCCCCATCTTGCCCCTTGCTCACTACAACCCTGAAAACTGACAATCTTTTTCATATAACTGATTGTGGCGTACTTACCTTTCCTTTCAGATGCTATTTCTCAAAACTTTGCATCATCAAAGAAACGTAGACGACAGGAAGAAAATGGTACTTACGAGCATTATCAGAGGGAGCAAAAGAAGCGACAAAGAATTAAAAAGGTAAAAAATTTGTTTGGCTTTTTAACACTCTATTATCTTATCAGCTTGTATGTTTGAGTAAATTTCAAAAGGTTTGAATTCAAGTTTGATCTAAAAACAGGGTAAGGTTCAAATTACACTGTAGATCTGCTGATACAAAACATTTTATGCCAAGAACAACTCTGACCAGTGACACAAGGGCTTTATAAATGTTTTATTGTAGGAATTGCTCACCATTCGGTATTATAAAAACTTATTTCACATTTTCCCTTTTAGAAACTGGATAAGAGACTCAAAGTGGCAGGTGAAGAAGAGAAGAGACAACCAATTTTCGAGGCCCTGCATCCTAGTCTTGTCTCTTCAGACAAGTCTGATGAAGAAGATCCCACATCAATGGTAACAAGGCCCCTTACCTGGAGGACAGAAGAAGTTACCAACTTCTTCCATATACTAGACCAGAGGTATAAGTCTTCCATGACAAATCAGCAAAAGAGGCAGTCAGTGAACAGAAGGGTTGGTAGACCAAGTCATAGAAATAGTAGAGAGATCCCAGAAAAATTGCTCTGGGCCACCACCTAAATTTAATTTTAATTTTAGTATACAGTCACTCAACTCTCTTCCCTAGGACCATCTCTTATGAAGTTGCTACATTTCTACCCAATTATACAGATGATGTAGGTCTACCATCTCCATTCTTTTATTCTGTCTGAATTTAGTTTTTAATTTGACAATTTGCTGATTTCAATTTTTTCACAAGAAACCACCTTAGCTGGCAAATGTGAAGTGAGACTTCTGTACAATCATGGTTGATTACAAGAGAGTTTGAAGACTGTAAACATATACATGTATAACATGTAATATTTTGAGCAATTTAAGTAATTGAGCAGCCTACATTTAAGTTATTGTCAGTGGATAGTGAAATCAGTTTCTAGAATATTTTGCCTCCCCTGACCACCATTTGGCACTTATGTCCAGGATTGAATGCAGGTGTTTTTTGGCAAACAATTCACATTATATGAATAGATTTTTGAACATTATCACACTACATTATCACAGAATTGTGCATTTAAGTGAATTTTTATTAGTGAGAAAAATTTATCATGCTCATTTTAAAGAGCCCAAAATCCTTGACATATCTGCTATTTTAGAGGTGGCTGCAATTTTCATTCTTCCTTTTAGAGTTCTCTTGTTCTCCATCAGATGGAGTACTCCAAGATTTTCTCAGTCCAAGTAAACATTTTCTCTTTAAGTAAATATTTTAGAAGTTTTAATGATTTTCAAATTTGGCTCAAACTGTTATAATTAATATATCAGAGTCAAAGATACATGCAGCCTTCACAGTTAAGGTTTAAGAAAATTCTGTCAATTAAATTTATTCTTCAGTTGCAATTTCAAACATTAGAAGTTTTTAAAACAGATCTAAGGTATAAAATTAAATGTAAAGTGGTATTCTCAGAATGTTGCCTTGATTCCCTCAGCACATGAAGTTCACATAATTATATTTTCTTCAAACCTTGACACTCATTTTTGCAAAATGTTTATAGTTTGTATATATAGACCCGCACATAATTTTTCAGACAGTCATCCTTCCAATTTTATAATATCAGTTGTACTGTACGGGTTAAGTTTTGCCTCTTTTGGATTTAGAGAGAAAAAATGTGTAAAGTGAAATAAGGATGACAAACATGATTGTTATCAGGCTCCGTTTTGGACTCTGAAAAAATTGTACCGCTAACATCATTGTGCATTAATAAACTTGATAAGGATTATTAAAGGAGTGCTAATCTTGTCTGGGAGAGGGAAATAGGACAAAATGCTTTGAGAACCTGCAGTAGAGCTGAGTCCAGGAAGTGAAATACAACGAACAGTAATTGACCGTGCGGCAGTAAACGCGGGAAAATGCATCCCTTGCACGAATTCACCGTTACAGAAAATACCGGAAAATGCATGCTTTCGACTGGTTAATACCAGTGAACATAACGTTGGAATGCGCAAAATGGCTGTAAATGGCAGAATACATGTCGTTTTCCATAGATTAACCGAACAACAATAAAAGGTAAAACGCCTGAAAATGCGTTTTCACGAAATTTCTCGAATTCACTATTGCGGAAAAACTTTGGAAAATGCATGCTTTCGACTGGATAATTCTTGTGAACATTTCGTTCACCGGGCGTAAAATGGTTGCGAACAAAAGAAAACATGGCATTTTCTATGCGTTATACGAACTGCAAACTCTGGAAAATATTATGTTTTCCCGTATTTACACACATTAACCTTCCCGGAAAATGCGTGTTTTCAGCTGTTAACTCCGGTGAATACGTTGTTGTTCACTCGGAAAATGCCAATGAACGAAAGGAAAACACGCTGTTTGCCATCTGTTAACCGAGCGGTTAATGCCGGAAAATGAATTGTTTACCTGCATTTACCGCAAAGGAAAACTACCGAATAATGGAACGAATACTGGGATTCACCGATGCGAAAACGCGCAGAAAACGTCGGATTTTCCGTAGGCAAAACACGGGTAAACGATAGTAAATTGCCACGTTTTCCGTAAATTCAACCTTCGTTTTCCGTACGGTGAACGCTTGTTTTTTTTGCCGTGAAGGATGCCATGTAGTTACATCAAAAAGCAACTCAGAAGAGACAGTTTGCAGCTGCAATCATTTTACGCATTTTGCCGTCTTAATGGACTACGACGATAGCAGAAAGGCAATCAAATAATTTTTATCTTACTCAATAATTTTATGGGCTCAAAAAAGTAACTTTATGATGTCCTCTCATTTTTTTTTTCTTTTTTTGTAACAGCTCACCGAGGAGGACGAAAAAATTCTGAAAACAATCACCTACGTGGGACTGAGCCTTTCTATCGTCGGGATACTTTTAACGTTAATACTTTATTCTTGCCTCACGTAAGTAGTATACCCGAATATTAATTAGGTCGATTCGCAACTCTTCTCAACTATGCTGGTGAGAAAAAACTATCTCATTGCAGGTCTCCATGCAAATAAGAACATGCATGTCGGATAATTTACAAATTTAAACTTCATTTCATGCTCCATCAAGAGCCCTTGAACAGCTCATGGTTTCACGGTTTATAACTTGTTTGGGTTCAGACTTTTTCCTCGATACATTTTCGTTTTTTTACCTTTCTGGAGCTATATAATGATTTTTTTCTTTCCTTTTCTGTCAAGATTTATTGCATATCTTAAGCGATATTTTGCTATATTTTTAATTCGATCTTGTTGTTCTTTGTGATTCTTGCTACCTTCAGTGTGTTGTTATTATTGTTGTTGTTGCTTTTGTCTGATTCATTCTTTTTGTTTTTACTATCAATTTACCAGAGATGTTCGTCAACCTCTCTCTCAAATTCGACTGAGTTTTTCTATCTCCCTTGGAGCCGGACAGATCATCTTCCTCGCCGGAATAAACGCTACAGAAAACAAAGTTACTGTCCTCTCCTTCTATCCATAGAATGAATTAACTCTTTGCATCGTAAATATCTTGTCGAAAGGAGTACGTTAAGAATTATACGAAAACTCTTTCTTTCCACAGGCTGCCTGTGTTACAGTAGCAGCTCTGATGCAGTATTTCTTCATGGCCGCTTTCTGTTGGATGCTGATCGAGGCAATTTATTTCTACTTCTTCGTCGTGAAAGTTTACAACATTAACACCAAGATGTACATGCATCATGTCATCTCATGGGGTAAGTTTATTATTTTAAAACTCGCACTGGTAACTGTAGTTTTGCATGCTTTCGGATCGCCAAATATGGTGTTGTCGTCCAGCGAACTGCTTTGATTTTCTTTTTTTCCTTTATGGGTAGGTCTTCCAATGATCACGGTGGCCATTTCACTTGCCATCGCTGCTGGGAAAGAGGGGTTACAAAGCTATACGAGTGATAAATAGTAAGAGAAAAATTCAACCGTTTCTTCTTGTTTTTTTCCTTTTAATTCATTTCATTGCACTCTTTCTTTTGTATTTTTGTATACTGTTTAGAATCGGTATTATTTCATTTGCTGACAATTTCTCTTTCTTTCTTGTCTTTTTTCTTCTTTGAGTTTAGTTGCTGGCTTTCCTCGACGAACAACCTAATCTGGATATTCGTCGCCTTTGTGGCTTTCATTGAAGTTGTGAGTTTATGATTAGTGATGGTGATTGTGATTGGTAAACCTGTTCTAATTGCTGCCAAATGTTTTTTTTTCTCTGCTCTTTTAAAAAGGAAATTAACTATTTATGAAATGACCCCACACAACATTTACCATTTCCCTTTTCCTACTTACTCACAAAAAACTTTAGACGTTGTTGCTGTTTTCGGGGTTGCTGGTCAGTTTTAACATTGTGATCGCCTTCATATGCGAGTAAAACCTCTCAAACTTTTACTACATTGTATGAAAAAAGAAATTATTCTCTCTCCTTGTTAATGTTTCCCCACAGTTTCACATTGATATGCCAAGATACGTTTTTCGCGCAAAAATAACTCATAAAAAAAAAACCTTGAAAAAGATGAAAGGAGCAGTAAGAGTAGAAGATATTAAATTTACATAATTTAACGTGAGGCTTCACTTGGCGTGATTCACTCAGTTTAGAAGGTTTTGTTCGCGATTTCTTAGGTCATTGTCAGTGGATTGAAGCTCATAATCTCCCGGTTAAGAGTTCTATTCCCTGTAAATGACTCCTCACTCCACCCTTGTTACCAAACTAGTAACGTTTTTGGCAAGGGTACTCTCCTGCCTTAGCTATTCGATAACCATATCTAAATAACTTATTTATTTTTATTGCATTCTTCAGGCCAACATATTGATACTCGCACGAGTCATAAAGGAGATGACCAATTTGTTGCAGCCACGAGGGGAGGACGACCATTCTCAGCAAATACGGTAAGATTGACAACATCACACTATAACAAAATAGTGGAAGAGATTACTATGTTCTCCTGTGAGACTCTATTTGCCTAACTTCCTCACTCCTTAATTGGTAAGACCTTACAATATCTAACAATGAAACTCTTTTTCAAAGGAAAATAGAGGAATGTTTTCTTTTTAACTTCTAGACTTGGCATCAAAGCATGCGCGGTGATGATTCCCCTGCTGGGTGTCACGTGGCTATTTGGTCTCCTCTCGCCTGTACATAAAGCTTTCGCTTACATCTTCACCATACTCAACTCTACTCAGGTCAGTGTTCGACGGTAACTGTCAAAAATCATTCAATCTCTTTTATTATATTACTTTCTAACCAAGTGAGACACCAATACAATTGTCACATGATACTTTTCGGAATTTTGAAAACAAGCAGCTCTTAACTATACAAGAGAAAACAGCCTTCTTTTTCAATTTTGCGATTTTCCTTTCTTCTTGGAAGTCTTAATAGATATGAGACTAATTTGTTTGCATATTGAAAAAATTATTGATCTTGAAATCACGTTTATTCTGCAGGGTTTTCTGATTTTCGCTCTGCACTGCATGCGAAATACTCAGGTGAGAAAAACGTTAAACTGATTATTAGCATCATATCATCATCTTTTAGAGTTTCGATAAATATCCGAGTGCTAAGAACCATATTTCGTGTTCCTCGTCTATCTGCAGATCAGAGAGAAATTCAAAAGAAAGATGAATGTCGTTTTTCCATCTCCTATAAAGAACAACTCCACAAGGAAGAGCTCACAGGTCAATGCAAGCTAGGTTGGGGATGTATGGGCAGTTGAATTTCAGTCTTGCGTTGAATTTGAATCGAAATCGCACCTAACTTAAATAACTGGATCCAGCCAACCGGAAATTACTTAGTACAATTACTTAGTACAATTACTTAGTACAATTACTTAGTTAACAGCAATAAGTCGGTTACGATCGGTCTGGGTTACGATCTGCAGTTGAAAAGAAGTCTCTCTCTTCATTATTGTGTAAGCACTCAACTAGTTGTAATTGTAACCCTCCTTCTATTATAAGTTTATTTTTTAAGCAATCGTGTATTTGTAGGCAAGATAGTGTTCTTTCTGTCAGTTAAATTGTACTGGTAACAAAAAAATACTAATAGTAATAGGTTGAATAAATAAATAACTGATTTAAAAAGAATAGAAAAACTCTCATAATTAAATCGTTTTTTAATCAGTTACATTTGCCTTTCTTTTCCACATCCGTAAGATAAGGAATACCATTTTGAATCGAAATACATCGAATAATTTGGAATTCAATAAGGACGACGCTGGCCGGAAATGGCATAATCCAAGAGATTATAATCTCATGCGCAAACGTCATTAAACAGCGCTGAAAGAACTTTTGCACAGTGTAGACAATTTAAAGGGAAAAATCTCAGCGATAAAAATGCGGAATATTTCCAAGGGCCTGGCTTTCAAATATCACTACAAAGGAGAGGCTAGCATTGAAGAGGAATTTCAACCAGCAAGAGACGGAGTTGATTATGTAGATGCGCTTAACTCGGTTTACAACAGGTTAGACTATGTCATACCTATTTATAAATCAGCATGGATGAAGAAGCGTACGATTTAGGCGGAAGAAGTAATAAAAAAAGGAATATTCTTGAATGTACAAGTACATTTCTCTTTACACCGCCCAAATGCGATATGTCAAAACGTTTCAAGCTTCGATTGACAAACTTTATTGCAGCTAAGACTATTGGATATTCCAGAATAATATCGATTATTTTTGAGTTGCTTCTTTCTAAAATTGGAATGATAAAGAGTATTTTAATACCGTGAAGTTTTTCGATTATATTACGAAAAACAATGCTCCACATCTGTTGCAAGCTGCTCTTTGTCTATTGGTCCGTCTATGACGGGAAAAAAAAAAAAGACAAACGCCATAAACAAGCTATCTGAGATCAAAATTTGCATTTAATTCTAACTCGTACGAAAGGGTTTTATAGGGATGCCGTATATCCGCAACTCGCAAGCGGGGTGAATCAAATATTAGTGTAACGATACCTTTTAACAGCAACCTTTGCTTATCGTGGCCATGATGAAGTGGATGATGAATGGAACTGAATCCGGCAAAATTTTCAAAACTCTATTAACATGTTGTGTGCTGTGTAAGTACAACGCTAGTTATTCCTATTTGTTAGGCGTTAGCTATCAAATTCCGTGATGAGTACAACTGAATCCGACAAAGTGAGCAAAACGTTTTTTAAAAGTTATGCACTAGGTAAGTACCACCTAATTATATCTTGACTTTCCTTTTCCGAAACATTTGTATCGATTTTTTAACATCCTGTGAAATTTGGCCAAACAAAACCGAAAAAAAAAATGTCAGGTGGCGATTATTTGGCACTGTTGATTAAAACAAAACAAATCAGATTCTAAAGATGTCTGCACTAAACTCTTAGTTCATAATCAGAGAAGGATTTATCATAAATTGGATACCTTAAGCCTTTTACATTCCATATAGCGCAAAGCAATTAAAGATCAACAAGCACAGGCGAGACATTCATGCTGTGGTCATGTTATTTGCATCATGGTTGTCTGCACAACAGCTTTGGCCGCCATATTTAGGATGACAGGGACACAATAGCTTAATTGCTATCGTTTTCTACCACCATGACAAGATGTGAAAAAGGAAAAACGTCTCGTCTTCAGATTGGTACTGAACGTTCGACGTGCGAAGACAAGAGATCGAACTTAATCATTAGGGCCCCTTAAAATGGCAATAGGTTAGATAGATGCAAAGTTTAACACTTGATCCGGTACATGTATTTGGAAAAAAAAAAGGTTGAATTATTGTACCTTTTCCTTTCTTATCGCAAGTTAAAACACCATTAGTAATCATGAATTTCGATAGCTGATTTTCTGAATAAGCTGAGGGGTTAAAGTGACGTGCACTCACAGAGAAATAATGAAACAACCCTTAAAATCAATTATTTTTTACGTATTATGATTCAGCAATGGAACTCCTTACAGTCACATGGAGATTCTTTTTTGATTTAAACATAGTCAAAAAACTATTTCTTTGGCTTTTAATAAAGTTCTCTTATTATTCATGTTTAATGGATCACCCCGAAATGATACGATGGTGTTCCTCATTCCAGGGTCATGTGCAATGAATTTGAGCCTAAAGCTTTACTGAGAACCTTCAGAAGAGGCGCTATTCAGATATCGCGGTACCCAAACTGTCAGAGCTTTCAATTTTTTGTTCAGTTATTAACACTCAGAGCAGATGATTGCCGAATGCTCGCCAAGTTGGACATCATGGTGAATTAAAACATATTTTTCTTTCAAATTATTCTCCTTTGTACCCGAAAGCAAACTTTATACTTATCTCATTACTCTCCTTTTGTAAAAAATACATGGTGGAGGTTCCGCGGTCTACTGATCCATAGTTTAGTAACAACCAATTGCAAGAATATGGAAAAATCCTGACTATCTTTTGGAGACCTACCCTCAAGATTAAAATTGAGCAGAAGTTCTATTTGAGCGGTCAGACTTGGTACTTGATTAATTCGTTTGATAAAGCATCCTCCGTTTCGAATTGTTGCGAGCTAAAGCAAGACATTTTTTTTTGAATAGCGCATTTTACATCCTTTTCATTGTTCTATAGTTTGGTTGCACTCTGAATAACACGTGTAAAAAAGTTCCTCGAAGGAAACTCGCGAAGGTCTACAGTATCCTTAAAAGTGTTTTCCACATGTGAAAAGTTTTGTTCAGCTGATTGGTAAATTGTGGAGACGCTGCATTTTTTAAAATTTCGTCGTCTGATCCCCAGGGAAGGTAATAAAAGTCATGGGTGGAGCTTAAAGGACATGTAGCAAATAAAATGCGTTAGTAGTAGACTAACTCAAGATCTAATAAGCTTTTACATTATATCAAATGTTATTCTTGAGATAATAATCACTTTATTTGCTCATTTCCTCTTCTACAGTAATCCTTCATTTGTTTTTGGAAATGCCAGGAACAGGTGAAGCAGTGTAATTCCGATTTTAACCGTTATGCATCTTAAAATGAACTGGAGGAAAAAAAAAGATAATATCTGATTGATTATCATAATGATTAGTCATAGACTTATAGACTTCCTGTTGGGATTAAATGGGATTGTGATTCAAAACGTGAGTTGAAAAGCAAAACAAAGAAGTCGTAAAATAACGGTGCTACCTGACCTCCCTTTTTTCCACTTTCAAAACCTTTTGCTTCAGTGATGTAGAGGGTTTTGATGCCCATTGTTTGTTATTAAAATTAATGGTCTAGAAAATACTTTCTCGTATCCATCATTACCGTTATCACAATTGTTATCATCAACATGCATTTTTTCGTTCATTTATTCATTCCTTTATTTTTTCTCATAGAGTGTCAAGCAGCCTGCTTCAAAAACTCCTCTTACGTACTTTCGAAAAGCGGAACAAGATGGAATTTCAACTGATATTTATGTTAATTCTGATACCAGGGAGGTTACTTAGTCTCCATCGAAACTGAAGAAGAATGGCAGTTTATCAGTCATGAGTCAAAAGCGTATTGCTTGGAATACTAATGCATGGCATAGTGGTTTAAGGAAGAGAGTCGGGATTTCGACTTGGGAGAGTGGACAACAATTAAGTATTTTGAAGTGGCGTGATTCTGAGGCAAGAGGTAACGACAATTGCGCGGAAATATCCAATAATGGAGGCCTCTTTGATGGTATCTCTTGGAATAATAAAAATGCCTACATTTGCGAGATGCCCGTAGGTAAGATCACATTCCAACCATAAAGTATATTATGTGCTGAAACATTAGAGTCTTTCACTTGAGTCATGAAAAATTCTCTTGCTTCTTCAAAATAAAAATATTGTTCACAGAATATGCTCAGCTCATCTAACTTGTACGTGTAAGCGATAAATGAACTTTCAAGCACGTATTAGTAGTTGAACATAATGCCCATGAAAATCTCCGGGATACATTTTTCAACAAATAATTTGATCACTATAGAATTGCCCTTTTTTGCATCGCCTGCAGCTGAAAAAACAGCGATCGAAATTGTACATTTCTCAACTTTTGCCGAGCGTGCTGCGGTTGAAATAATCTAGCCAACGGAAGACGTGTTCACTGAGGTCAGTGAGTGTATGCATGTTGTTTAGAGCATATCACATGGAAGAGTTTCTTTTTCTGTTATTTTTTGTGTGTGCGTGCGTGCGTGCGTGTGTGTGTAGGTGTGTGTGTAGGTGTGTGTGTATGTGTGTGTGTAGGTGTGTGTTGTGTGTGTGTGCGGGGTGTGGTGGAGTGGGGGTTGTAAGGATATAACAGAGTCTTATAGGGGTTATCAGGTACAATTGATCATAAAAGAACCAAAATCCTCCAATCCCCACCCCCCTCCGTCAGGTGATGAATAATGACCGGCCCCCATTTAGTTATTGATTCATATATATTTTTTACTCTTTTATTCTATTTACTTATTTATTTATTCATTTTTAAATTTTTTTTTCACTAGGGCAAGGTAACAGAAGGAATTATTTTACCTGACATATCTGGGGTCAGTTCCAATCAAACTTTGCCTTGCATTCATTTGGATGAGGTTCGGTATCCTGTTCTATCGTGAAGTAAAAAAGAAGTGGTTCCTATCTGACAGAAGGGTGAGTCACTTGTGAGGAACACGGCACACAGCAGTTTAACATCGGGCATGTGCGAGGTGATTAATTCTGGCTAGCCTTGCGCCAATGTCCGCCTTAAAGGATAACATAAAAAACCACCACTCTCTCGCAAAATAAGCGAAAGAAAACTGAAACGTTCCTAGAGATCTGCAAAAGGAAACAAGGTACGTAACGATAATGTATATCGCTGAGTTGAAACGATATATACCTTTCAGAGCCATATGAAAAGTCCAAGTAAAAAACTACCAAACATCCTGAAACGCGGAAAACGTAAGTGGCCAAGTCATGATTGGTTTTAGTTTTGAATCTGATTGGTTGAGAGATTGGTGCGAGTTTTCTTAACCAATCACCGAGCGAACTAAAGCATAAAGAAAGCGATAATGGTTACTTTCGACATATACAAGACATGTGTTCATACGGCACGATATTTCATCGTTAAGTCGCGATTTTCGTGATAATCATCTCATAGTTTTGTACGCTGGCTATGAAAAGCTGTCCAAGGATGGAGGTTGGGGAGGAGTTACTGCTTGCTCCTGCTCTGTACTTCATAAATTGTCTGGAACCATCCCCAGATAATGGTAAATGTTGTTAAAGTTTGTGTGGAAGCTTTTACTGCTGACAAAATATCTTTAACTTTTCTTTTCCAGGGAGGCGACGGAATCCGGGGTACGCTTTTAGCCAGAGAAACGAAGATCGCTCACATGACGGAACTCCCGTATCCAGGATCAATTTCGTAAGTGGTTAAAATTGATAATCTAGCGGGGTTGGATACCAAACTCTGACAACATACTATATATAAATTTTGTTTAGATAGATTAATTTTGTAAAATGGGTTTTTTCCATAGTAAAAGTATTCCCTTGACATCTCTATCGCCTGACAGCTTATGAGGGAAAAGCCTGCATCGAATATTAAGCACAGAATTCTCAGGAAAATAACAGTATTCTCTCAGTAGAAATCAGCCGGGCATTAAAAACTTAACTCAATTATTTTCGCAGCAAGTTGCTCTTTCACGTTTAGGTTATAACAACGATGCGATCACGTGGCGTCAACGAAGAAACGTTAGAACTTCAAGGGAAGTAATGTGTGTGTGAGAGGCCAATGATCTGGTTCACAATGACCATGCGGATAACGAGTTTTCTTGAAATCACCGGGAGGTTGTTCATCCGTTGTTACTGGAAAATATTGGTCAAATTTTCCACTTATTCCGACCCCCTTGAATGAGTACTATTGCTTAAAGACAGAACTACAACTGAGTCTCTTAACCAGTTCCAAGCCGTGATAGATCACACGATATGATTGGCCAAAGTATCACATTACGTCAGAGGACATATCTGCAATGAGGGGGCATAGGCAGAGCGGTACAACCTGCCTCCTATTTTCAACCCGACCCAAACCTTCCTCTCGTTTTCTACCCGACCCAAATTTCGACGCGACCTAAACCTCACTCCTGTTTTCAACCTGACCCAAACCTCTTTCCTGTTTTCGACCCGAGACAAACCTCCTTCCCATTTTCTACCCGACCCAAACCTTGCTGAAACAGACCAACAAGAAAGGAAAACAAACCAGTAGACACACCGACCAAAAATGAAAATATACAATCCTAACTCAGGGCTTCAAACAACTGCTAATAAGACAGTTAAACAGGAAAAACTATTACGAACGACAGATGAATAAATAGACTTGGTTAGGTGGTAAATTTTATGGAAATTTTTTTTTTTTAATTTTCTTTGCAGGTGGGATAGAAGCAGTACTTGTCTTGTCTGCTTTCATTTCTCTTTTCATGTTGGTCCACTTCATGAAATGCCATGGTGAGTTTTCATCTAAATTTAACCTTAACCGAAGCACTTATCAGCCATTTACAAAGCAGAATACTTCTCTGCAATACTGGGAGGGCAACCACCCGCCAATCACCATAAAGAACATTCCCGCCGGCATCAACAAACGACTGTCGTCCCTATCATCTGACAAAGCATCCTTTGACCAAGCCGCCCCTCTATACTAGAAAGCACTCGACGAAAGTAGATACCACTACACACTACAGTACGAACCAGCCAAAACAAGCAAACGGAAAACCGAAAACGCAATAACATCCTCTGGCACAACCCTCCTTTTAGCAAGAACACCAGCACCAACATCGGACACAAATTCCTCGCCTAGTAGACAAGCACTTTCCCAAAGATCACAAGCTCAAAAAAATCTTCAACCGAAACACCATCAAGATCAGTTACAACTGCATGAACAACACGAAACAAATAATCGACAATCATAACAAACGCATCCTAACCGCATCTATACAGGCTGATGACGCCGCCGCCGCTACCATTAATAACAAGACATACAACTGCCGACAAAAGAACGCATGCTTGTCCGACGGGAACTGCCTGCAACCATCAATAATTTACCAAGCCACCGTCACACGCAAAGACAACAGCACGACAGAAACGTACATCGGAATCACAGAAAACGACTTCAAAACAAGATAAAGAAACCACACCGCATCATTCCGCCACGCCAAACACAGAAACTCCACCGAACTCAGCAAGCACATCTGGACCCTCAAAGACAACAACATCGAGCACTTTATTTCCTGGCGCATTCTCTCATCACGCTCGCCGTACAACAGCTCAAGTAAAAGATGAAATCCCTGCCTTAAAGAAAAATTCCTAATCATCTGCCGACCCAAACTATCCACACTAAACAAATGTAATGAACGCGTGTCTTCCAGCCGCCACAGAAACAAAAAAGCCCTCCTACGCAACAACTAAACTGTTAAATTTCGCGCTGCATGAATTAGATTATATTGTATATTAGCGATGGTAAAGATTATTCTCATTAAATCTCCTGATGAGTGGGCAACCACGAAACAGGTCTGTAGGGATGAACTGGTAGTTTATTTGTCTTTTTCCTCCCACAATATATATATATATATACTTTTTTTTTTCAATTTATATCCTTGCACGCACTTCTGCTTGAGGGTCCTTTTCATTTTTTCTTCGTTATTATTGTTGTTTTTTATTATTTTTTGACTCTATTTTATACTCTTTATTAAATTAAAGTATTCCGTGGCAATTATGCACCCTTGCAAAATGGAGTTGTTGTTGTAAACGATTTCTGAACCAACACGTTCACGACCAATGTTTTAAAATTTATTTCAGAGAACACGTGCCTCAGTTGTATCAAGGGCAAGCAACATTTTCAAAGGACCTGCTCTTGACACCTGCAGCTTCAGTGGTTAACTGACGGATAATAGGAAGTTTAAGAAACGACGACAGCGGTTGGTTAAAAAATGAACTTGTATTTTACCTACGAATCTCGCGATACTCTTAGTATAAGTCATGTACTTTCTTTCTCGCTGTCAAAATATGTCGAAACTGAATATATAACACTGCGTTAAATTAGAAATGGAAGTTTAAAAAAAAATAGACGTCGCCGTTCACGTTCTCCAGAGAACGCAAATTTGGGTCATTTCACGTTGTTGTTCTGTAGATTTGCGCAAAGAAATTTACTAAGATTTTTTACCCACGTTCACAGCCGTTGTTCAGTTTATTAAACGTTTTGTGTCGTTCCCGTCGCCGTCGCTGTCGCCGTCGCTGTCGCTGCCGTGGTTTTCTTAAACTCCCTGTTCAAAAGTGCGCGCTATGTTTTTTGATACCGGTCGTTTCCAGGACCATTCTTACCCAGTCGGTTGAGTTGTTTCGCACCCTTACTAAGAAAGTATGTTTTCCATGTTAAGTATGTTAAACGTAAGGTCGGTTTGTTACGTTACATAGGAATAGCTAGGTAACTTTATTTGTACTGAAAACTAGTTCAGATCTTTAGGTTGAGAAGGCGACTTTTCGTTTCCAGACAAGTCCTTATATTTCGCCCACTGCACAAAGTAAATATGTTTGCATATTAACGGTGGCTGTATGTAAACTTGAGCTGCCTTTGCCCAAACTGGGTACGAACTGTCCGAATTTCGCTACAAAGCGACGGTTGTAACGAAAGGACTAGATACCATATTTTGAATGAAATTGCGATCATGGTAAAAAAAAATAATAACGATGATGATAATGATGATAATTATAATTAACCGTTATCATAATTCTAATGATATAAAGGATGATGAAGATACAGATAACCGTTATGATTCGATTTAGCGCCCTCGTTCCATTAAGCGTCCCGTCCGGCTTGTGAGCGCCCCCTCGATTCTGTTTTTTTACTAATCACCAGCACCCCCTACTGAATAAGCACCCTCATTACAACAAGCGCCCCTATATCGAATACAGACACTGTTAGAATGTGCGAACATTGAGATCAACCTTAGTTCATCTTTCTTCAATAGTTCACTTAACCCTTTAACCCCTGAGAGTGACTAACATCTAATTTCTTCTCAGAATATCCCCCTGAATCAAACATTAAGGTCATGAGAATAAAGGAAATGATCACCAGTTAAAGAAACTCTTGATTTTTACATGAATTTTCCCTGTCGGCATCTTAGGAAATGTATAGAGAACAGTATGGCTAATATGCATTGTCATGTTAGGATGTAAGGGGTTAAAGCCTCTATAAAAAAAACGGTGGTCTTCCTCTCAGTCTCAACAATTATGTTCACGTGAGTTCATAGTTCCTTCAAACAAATGATTTTGTCAGCAAATTTTGCAATGATTGCTTGGCTAGTCGTTGTAGTCAGGATGGATCCTGGAACAACAAATCCATTTCCCAGTCTACTTGATGCTTTTCAAATAAACATCAAAGCCCTGTTCCTTACATTTTGCTGTTTCTCAAAAGCAAAAACCCAAAAAATGATCCCTGTCCCTAACAAGCGCCCTGTTTCGAACAAGTGCCCTTTCTTGAAGTACCAAAAGTAAGTAAGCGCTTCGGTCCTGAATCGAATCATTGCGGCATGACGATGATGACAATGATAGCACTAGTATTTAAGATACTACTACTAATGATAACACAAGAAAACGACAGAAAGATAATGACGATGATAGAAAACGGAAGATTTTCAAGAACTCTAGACCCGATTAAATTGTGTGAGTCCTTGGTTGGACCTTAAGACTTCTGAATCAAGCCATCTACATAGCTTGTCATGTGACAAGCGCACTGTATGTGGCTAGAATAATTATCTCCAATGTCTTGTGCATTAGTGTGTCATTAAGATTTTATTGTTACCTTTTCTTTTTTTCCTTGCTAGTGGAAGAGTCTCCGATTTTCTGGATATCAGATAGCGTACACATTGATTGGTATAAAAAAATGAATTTGATGTCATACAGTATCTTAAATGCAAATCTTCTGTTTGTTCATTTGTTCGTTTGAATGATCGACATCAGTGTCAAAGCAATTGCCACCTACCCCTCCCCTAACCCAACAACAGTCAACTGATAACAAGTTAGGGTTAATGTTGGGTTAGGGGAGGGGTGGGGGCGCAATTTCTTAGATACTGACATTGACCCTGTTTGAACATGATACAGATTTACTAAGGAAGTACGCAATAGTAGGTGTCAGAAATTCTGAGAATAAAGTTTGCGTGGTCCTTTAAGAGGGCTATTCAACGTTTTTTTTCCGCAGTGACTTTTATTCTCCTACAGAGTTGTCGCGTTTCAGTGAATTTTTGCCGTAGATTCATGAAACGACTCCTTTATGTTGTTGCCAAAACTTGAATTTAAAGAGATTCAGATTGTTTATGATTTCTCCATAGCTGAGAAGCAACGCGGTCGTTAAAGGGAAGTAATAGTATTTCATGAACCTTTAAATTTTAAGTCATTGTTGATACTATAAGGTGGGCTCGTAATTTCGCAGTGCTCTTGGTACTAATGTGATCTCACCATGCAGCTCTTTGATGTTTTATCTTGGTTTCTTTTCTAGGTTTTGGCGCCTTGACAATTTTTCTGTAAACTGTGGCTGTTGCTCCGGCAATCGTTTTCAAATCGAAAGAATTGTGCATCCCAGGATTATGGAAACATTCGAAAAAAACCGGAATTGCTTTGTTGTAAGTATTACCGATGTATATGTTATATCGATTTGAATCTTAAGAATGAGAGTCATATGACTGCATCAGATTGTTGTCGTATGGTTATTGTGATCGTTGATCGTTGTGGGCGAACTGCGTAAGAGGCGGGAAAACACGAGTGACCAAATCACGATTCGTTCAAGTTTTGAATCTGATTGGTTGAGAAGATGGCGCGAGCTTTCTGGACCAATCACACGGCGAAGTTAAGCAAAATCACAACAATCATCGATTACTTTCGACACTCGATTGAAAAATATTCTATTACATGAAGAATGCAACTCTAAAGATTGTTTAAGCATCAAAACAAGATACAATAACATATTTGCAGGATCAGGATTTCGTGGCTAAGCTGGATTTTTAATTATAATCATAATTTCATAATTATTGTGAGACTTAAGGGCTTTTCGAAAGACACAATCTAGTACTCATGGAATGTTTTTTTTACGGACCCACTTTAGCCTCGGCTATTTTTTTTGATGTTGTTCCAGTTGTTTCTAACACATTTCGTCTTCCGTGACTCGACTTATCCAAAAATCCTAGTCACAATTGATAACAGGTATTGTTGTATATCAGTCTGAGCTGAATCTCTTGTTGTGTGATACGCACGCCTTGAACAACTGATCTACTCATGAAAAACACGTGCAGGCATTTATGACTAGTACTAGGCTTGACAGAGTGCACTCCAATTCGGTCTGTAATTCATCAAGTGATTGAAAAAATTATAACAGCACGCATATAACGCGTATAGTCACACAAGCATGCTGCGTCAAATGGCTACTTACAAGCATAACGTGAACCGTACACTGTCCCATTAGTGCACTAATCAAACCTATAGCGAAATTCTCGAACGTGATTGGTTGTCACCAGCCCGATTTGAGCACTAATAGGACAGTGTCATGTTTCTAATTGGACAGTGTAATAGGACAGTTAAAGGGACAGTTAACACCTCATGGCTGTGTAAGTCAATAGGATGCGTCATGGACTGTTGTCTCGCATTTCGCCGAGTTAACTGTTGCTTGCAACCTCAACCGATGTCTAGTTTCTTTCTTAAATTTTGTTACGACTAGACCGAATTGGACTCCGCTCGGTCCTATTTGGCTGCTGATGACCAATGGCGTAGCAAATTTTATTATTGCGTTAATTGTATGTCATATACTGTTGTATGTTTAGTGGTCAACTCACGCCTCGCCGAGAGAACATTCAATACAAAGCTGCAGTAGATTAATTGAACGTCGACGCAAAAACTCGCCGACAGAGACGTCTCTGATAAGAAGATTTTTAGCATATATCTACATTGTTATCGTTGTTTGAGTGTTTATTGTTGTTATTCATTTTGTTGTGGTGGTAATGGGTGTTGTTGTTTTCGCTGCTGTGATGGTTGTTGTTGTTGCTGTAGTTGTGGTTGTTGGTTTGATGTGTGTTGTACTGGTTACATCCAGGTTAATTAGTAATTCTCCTAGATTCACATCTTGCTTATGGGTCACTTAGCTTAAAATACTTAGCCTGTATCGTGCACACTTTATATTTGGTCTCCGTCTCTCTCTTTCAGACGGCTTTTCTCCGTCATGTCGTACTTTTTCTTCTTCTACAACATAATTCTTGGAATTTTCTCTGCATTTATGCGAATTCTAAAGGGCATGCTTTTAGGAGTGATTTTCATCTCTCGTATCGATCGAACATCACTGATGCAGGGTTTCCAGACTTAGGACAAAGGTACGTAGCACACGCCCAATACAGGCAATTTATAAGTGGCAGAGGCTATGTGAAGGGAGATACAGCATACAGACCTATTCTGCTGCCGTGTTGTTCACTGTTTCCTAAAACAGCTTTTAACCAATGAATTAATGTTCATAAGATTTCAGCGACAAAAGGAAGAGGAAAGCAGAAATTCCTCAGTGACAAGATCCAACAAATTGCTTAGAACGCAGCAAACGGTAGTGGCTTAGTAGCGATTCGTAATAGCTTCACGTCTGATTGTTCGAGAGGGTTGCACGAGATTTATAGAGTTGTCATTGTGCTAACTAAAGCATAACCTATGGGATCCTGGACAACCTTCGACTCTCACTTCAAAATTTCTTAATTTTATTTCTAGCTTTTGTCGCATACCTTGGTTTTCTAACTGTGCTGGTTTCCCACAGACATCCCTTGATGCTGGTGTTCTGTCAGTTGCTCATTGACAGACAAAAAGATTACCAGCTACTGGAAGAGCGTAAGTAAACTGACTCCAGAATCACAACTCGGATGGGATGATGCATTCCTAGGATGGCAACCGGCACTCAGCAACCAATGAGAACACTAGAAATGATCTTTCCACGAAGGGCAAGAAATACATAATTTTCTTTTGTTAAGCGTCGTTATTAGTGTGAAATCGTGGAAAATTTGGCAGAAAACGTACCCCATTCCTTAAGTCAGATTTGGTAAAAAATGGGTAATATTGAGAAGAAACTTACCATGTTCTGTTGGTTACTATTCATTTCATATCCATTCTGTGGTCGCGCGAGAATATTGAAAGTTAGGCTTTCTTCTTTGCCACTTTGCACAGTTTTTTGAGGAACTAAAACGTATCTCACTGACTGTTACTTTTCAAGCCGACCTTAAAAAAAAATTATTGTATTCTGGGTGATATGAAACAGTTTTAAGGCTTTTCATGAGGAGAAAAAGAAACATCCCTGCTGTGTAACCTTTGGCCTATTTTTCTCTATTGCTATGATTCCTTTGTTGCCATGAACTAATTTTTTGAAGAGTAATTAATTTGAAATACTCGACGAGGTCCCTCCAGATCTCGTCCAAACCTCTCAAACGCAGCTTATATTGCCGTTCCTCTCTCTTTGTCTTTCAGGCTCTAGTCGGGAGCCCCGTCAGCCGCGCATGTCTCAAAAGGCTGTCAACCGCTGGTTCCTGGCCGTGACTCTCCTACGCAACCCATCTTTTTTTTGGTTTTTTGCATTTTAAATTTTTGGAGTCAAAATGTTACTCCCTTAATGGAAACTACCCTAAATTCTGGGCTAAACTTTATTAAACAAGTAGATTGTGGTAGAGAAGTGAGCAAGGAAGCACACAAGGTACTTATTGAAAAACAATTTAAAATTGTGGGTTTTCATTGCTGGCTTCGGAAATGGGAATTATATTGTCTGGCAAACATGGAGAGGCAAATGGTAAAATTTGAAATTGAAAATAAGTTTTAGGAAATCTATTTCTCTGTAAACGATAACGGTTCTAAATATTGATTAATTTTCTTGGGTACATTTAAATTTGATGGTTTTTTTCTAAAGGTAATATATCGGGTAATGGAAAGTAATATATACAAAAAGAGCAAGCAGTTTACTTTAGTCTAAAAGCCAAGTATATAGGAAAGAAAAAAAAGCGAAAAATAATAAATAATTATTGCGGTTTGCTTAGGCGTTTTAAGCGGAAGTTTTTTGTTTTTTTATTTGTGTTTGTTTTTTATTTTTTATTTTTGGTTTTTTGTTGTTGTTTTTGTTGTTTTCCTTTAACTATTATGAAAGTAAGAAAAGTAAAAATTGGTGCACGATACCAATAAGGGGAAAGACTTGGGAAGGAAGGTGAGGGTTTGAAGAGGAGCAAAGACTCAGCGGCAAGAAAGAATACGTAGTTAACAGACATCTGTGAGCATTAACCACACGAGTGTTTTGGCGGAGGCCGATTTCTTTCACAGGTGCGAATATATTCATATACAACTAACGAACTCTAACATCGTGAAGACTTCTGATCTTTCTCGGAAAAAAAAATTAGCGGAAGTGGAAAGTGAGGTATGAGTGAAACATTGAATTCGTGGAACTACCGGCAAAACCGGATTTCATTCAATTTTGCTTGCCCGTTTTTATCCGCGCGGGGATCCTGGTCGAATTCCCGCTGGCTCCCTGGTACAAATCTCCTCACCGGCATCACGAGAGAGAAAGTGACAGTGCATAAGAGGAAAAAAATTGGGACTTTTACAACCGACCGGTTAATACAGGTTCGACTATTAATTCCGAATTTGCCAATAAGCTCACGCGAAGAGCTCTATTCACCTGTGTGGCATATACTAAAAAACTGCTATAAGGTGGGTAGATGGAGTAGAGTTATGAAGCACGAAGAGAAAATCTAAGAAGACGAAAGAAGCCGAAGTCCAGTAATTTCTCAGGAAAATTCTCATCTTTACCTTCTGATATTGTAGCTCTAAGATTCTTGAGAATCCGTCCTGTGATGCTACCTATGAAACAACGAAGCTGTTTGCACTCCCAACCCGGGGGGATAAACGGAACCTCGACCCACCCTTCCCCCCTTTCCATGGCTCTTTTTCGAAAATGATTAAAATATATGCCATCGTCAGTAGAGATTTTCTGCTGAAACATTTACGTTGTCGCAGTTTTTTAGATCTGGTGTGAAGTCTAAATATCAGGGCTTACTGACTTTTCAGATCCGGTACAAGGTACTAAAGAGGGAAAGAAATTTATCCCTGCTCGCCTTGACGCCGGTGAATATCTCGCAAGATATATTTTATTTTTTTGCGTGGGTTTCATTAAGTATCTCAGATTGAACATAAAAGGAATGCGTAGCGTCAACGCTCTCCCCACGCCCGTCTCTCTCAGGTTAATCCTTGCCTCCAGGATTTTTCACGGCTTGTTTTTCCCTAAAAGGTCTGATTCCAAATTCGAGTTGAAAATGCCACCCTCTTAAACCGTTTTCATTTCACATCTTGCATTTCACCCAATCGAGGGTTCCCGTAGGGTTAAAAGGGTTCATAATAGGGTTCATAAATCGGTCAAAAAAACTAGCTGTTAGGCGTAAAAATTGACAAAATGTTAACCCTTAGTTATAGCAAAAATTAACCTTAGAAATCTTTCCTTCCTAGAAAGTGTTATTTTGTGTTATTCTGAGTTAACCGCAGCAGAAAAATGGCCATAATTTTAACCGTTAGCCGTAAAAAGTTCTCCTCGGTCGGCCCTTCTCAGTTTTAAGTAAGTTACGCTATTTTAGTTAAGTTTGCAATCGTGGAAAAAAAATTTCATCAATATTTTCTACACTCGAGGAACCACACCGACCTAGGGCACCTCCCACGATGAGGACTCTTTCTATAAAGGGAACAAAGCACCATCTCCCAAAGTGAAAGGTAATTTCTTTTTCCTTGTCTCTTTAACGATATATCACAAAACATCATGTCGCTTTACACGCTATAGAAGCGCGTCGCGTGACATCCTAAGGAACGGCTGCCAATGAAACTAACAGATATAAAATCTGAAAAAATCGAGGTTTTTATCTCATTTACTAACTTTATCCGAGGAAATCGGCAAAAGTTGAGCGAATTAGACATAGGTGCGCTCACTACTTCAAACGGTAAGATGTGACAAAACATCGTATCTGTCGCATAACGCGCTAAAGAAGTGCGTCGCGTGACATCCTAAGAAACGGCTGCCACTGATCAATACTAGCAGTTATAGAGTCAGAAAATATCGAAGTTTATCTCTCATTCAATAAAATTATTGAAAGAAATGGCTGAAAGCTATTGAGCGAATAAGACACAGGCGCGCTCAGCACTTTAAACAACAAGTTATGCAGGTTGATGCAGAAATTGTTTCCCTTTGTTATTAACTCTTCCATTCTAACAAAATGCCAAGCGACTTGTTTTATCGTTTCACATTTAAATGTTATTTTATTGTACTTAGATAATAAGTAAACAATCTAATCGGAGAAACTTAATAAAATCATTTGGCTCCAACTTTCTAGCTCGTTCTGAGCTTCCTTCCTTTGCAGGCCAGTAACTTAAATTATAAAATGAAACTTGTCGTTTTGCCTTGGACGATAAGATTAAACAATATTCTTGAAATGCATTGTGTAAAAAATAACAATTTATCGCATTCAAAATTAAAGGAGAAATCTCAGAAAATTAACCAATACCAAGACTAGACCCTGGCCATTACGGCCAAAATCTGTCATTTTAAGGCCAGATAAACCAAATTCTGATCAGCAGAAACTAACTTTAAGTACCAATGACTGGCTACAAATCCTCGAAAAGTTAATCAAAATTTCTATCTGACATAAAATAAGATAATGGAGCAATCCGACAACTAATTATTTTCCAACTTCCATGGAAATTCTCCGCACACGCACTTGGCTGTAACAGCTTTACAGCACTCGTGAAACAAAAACCGATTGAGAAAAATCTGTAAAAAAAAACTGTGGAAACGTTTTCAAGACGTTTCAACTTCGACGCAGACGTAACGCCTTAGTCCTCTTAGTAGGTAATACTTAGATTAAAAATAACTTCTTACATATCGAGCTATTTAGTCATGAGAATTTGAAGAGATCATATAAAAAAGAAAGAAAGAAAGAATAGAGCAGTTTCAGCAGGATATCAAAGATCAAGCTCTTAAGAGCAGTTCAGACAAGCAAAAAGTCAACTTTTGAATCAAAGGAAATCGGTTCTCTTGTTAAACTTGACTTTGGCCGTCTTTTGGTTCTTCCTGCTTTGGAAAGAAGACTCTTGAGAAAAAATTTCATAAGTAGCTTACTGATGTCTGGTCCAAATATCAGCGTTTGCAGGTATCCGAAAACACCCTGGGACTCCAGTGCTCACTGCCTTAACTGAAGAATAAAAAAAGCTAAGTTTAGGGAGGATGGTTGAGTTTCCATGAAATATTTCCGAGCACATGAAACGATACGTTGCACAACAGGATTGTTTTAAAAGAAATTTTCTTTTTTATTCCTATCATGTTTGCTAACAAGAATGTCATTATCGTAAAGGTGTCTACTTGATTGTCCTGCATCTCAATTTGCCGGAGCAAAAACTAAATTCGTAACCCAACTGAAAGGAAAATAACGCGCAAGTATCACTGCTCATAAATAAGCTATAATTATGATAAGGTAACTTTGTATTGAATAGAATGTATAAACAGAATATTTACTTGTTTCGGCTTCTAATATCCTTGAAATCCAGGCTGACGTCATCGCCAAGGAGTACAAATGGTGCCCAGTAAAACACCTCCTTGAACTTTTCAATTTCTCTCATACACTTCATGGCCTGATGGAGAGCTTCACTTGCTTTCTTGCCTTTGGAAAGTGCAGCGTAGAAGAAACTCATGAACTCCAGGGTTCCCTCGTCGCCAATCGCCCACAAGGTTGCCACAACAGATCTAGCACCGGCACCCAAAAGTGCACGCGCCATGCCGACCACACCCTCGGCCATGACCTCCCCACGAGCAGTGTGACAGCAGCTAAGTACAACCAGACGTGCTCGCAACCCAGCTTCTATCACATCTTTCATCGTCAGTAGATAGTCTTTCTCTTGCGGCTGAGGGTTTTCTCTCGTGGTGTTTGGCGCTAGGATAACTTCTCCAGTTTCCATTTTACCGTGCGCTGCTATATGAACTAAGGCCACTGATGATATTCGTTTTAACACTTCATGTTTTGTTGCCATTTCTCCAGTGAGGGGGGAAACATTTAGGATACGTCTGATCATCTCCACTTCTTTCCTTGCTCCTGGAAGTTGCACCAAAAGTTTTCCCTGATAGATGATATGTTTGAAACATGGGTCGCCGACAAGCAATGCACCAGTCTTCATGTGAAAGTCAGCTGGACAATCATGAATCAGTTGGAACGTCGTCAGAGAGGGAAGCACACGAATTCTGAAAGAATCACTTAGATATGATGAGTTCGACTTCTGTAATGCTGCATAAGGTACTAGGCAAAATGGCCCCTCAGGAACGAATGTGAGCTCGTTGCCTTCGATAAGATCAGCAATAGGAGTCACGATGATGTCATGCAGCTTCTTTAAAGCACTTGATTGGGAGTGCCTCACATCAACTCGGATCCCATCATTGGCCGCTTTCTCTTCTGTCGGCGAATGAGGAGGAGGATTTTCGATTGTAACAGTATCTCTTGCACCGATCTCCTTAAGAGCAGTGTTGTTCAGCAGCTGGATGAAACACTCCAATTCATTCTCAAACTTATAATTGTTGACGTGTACCTCTCTCATCTGGATATTATCTTCACTGAGGCAAACCCAGAAGTAAACGCATGGTCCATTAATAGCTATAAAAACTGTGCTCAATGGAACCCAACTCAGAGAAACGCACGATGTGCTTTGCGTGGAAGAATCTTCAGGCTGATATTTTGTGGCCATGAGATCTTTCAGAGCTTGAGCACGTCCTTTCTCTGCGGCAAGAAGAGCTTTTACAACTTGACCTTGTTTAAGATTAAGACGCCACAAACCTTTGTATGCACTTTGGCGCTGATTACGATAAGAAATCTTCCACTGATCTTTGAACTGAAGACTGGCTCTGATACTATCATTCAATTCTACACTCGAGTGATAACATTCAAGGGCCATCACAAGATTTCCTAAGCACTCAAAACTGCTTCCAAGAGAACAAAGTGAGCACGCCTCTCCAGTCTTGTCTCCAACTTCTTTTGATATTTCTAGGCGACGTTGACAACACTCGATTGCCGTTTTCAAATCTCCTCGACGGAGATGATTCCTTCCGAGACGGCAATAGCTGATTCCCTCTTCGGCCTTGTCTCCCACTTTTTTAGCAATTTCTAGATCACGTTGATAGTACTCCACTGCTGTTTTGAACTGTCCCAGCCTGTCATAAGTGTTGCCGAGATTGCCATAACTTCTTCCCTCTCCGGCCTTGTCTCCCACTTCTTTAGCAATTTCTAGATGACGTTGATGGTTCTTGATTGCTGTTTTGAACTTTCCTAGACGGTTATAAGCAATGCCGAGATTGCCATAGCTTTTTCCCTCTCCGGCCTTGTCTCCCACCTCTTTAGCAATTTCTAGATGACGTTGGTGGTACTTGATGGCTGTTTTGAACATTCCTAGACCTCGATAAGCGTCGCCGAGACTGCCATAACTGATTCCCTCTCCGACCTTGTCTCCCACGTTTTTAGCAATTTCTAGACGACGTTGATGGTACTCGATTGCTGTTTTAAACTGTCCTTGACAGTCATAAGCTGTGCCGAGACCGCCCCAACTTCTTCCCTCTCCGGCCTTGTCTCCAACTTCTTTGGCAATTTTTAGATGACGTTGGTGGTACTTGATGGCTTTTTTTAACTCTCCTATACCTTGATAAGCGTTGCCGAGATTGCCATAACTTGTTCCCTCTCTGGCCTTGTCTCCCACTTCTTTAGCAATTTCTAGATCACTTTGGTGGTACTTGATGGCTGTGTTGAACTCTCCTAGACCTTCATAAGCGTTGCCGAGATTGCCATAACTTGTTCCCTCTCCGGCCTTGTCTCCCACTTCTTTAGCAGTTTCTAGATCACGTTGGTGGTACTTGATGGCTGTTTTGAACTCTCCTAGACCTCCATAAGCGTTGCCGATATTGCCATAACTTCTTCCCTCTCCGGCCTTGTCTCCCACAGCTTTAGCAATTTCTAGATCACGCTGGTGGTACTTGATCGCTGTTTTGAACTCTCCTAGTCTTTGATAAGCGCAGCCGAGATTGCAATAACCTCTTCCCTCTCCGGCCTTGTCTCCCACGTCTTTAGCAATTTCTAGATCACGCTGGTGGTACTTGATAGCTGTTTTGAACTCTCCTAGTCTTTGATAAGCGCAGCCGAGATTGCAATAACTTCTTCCCTCTCCGGCCTTGTCTCCCACGTCTTTAGCAATTTCTAGATCACGCTGGTGGTGCTTGATGGCTGTTTTGAACTCTCCTAGTCTTTGGTAAGCGCAGCCGAGATGGCCATAACTTCTTCCCTCTCCGGCCTTGTCTCCCACGTCTTTAGCAATTTGTAGATGATGTTGGTGGTAGGTGATGGCTGTTTTGAACTCCCCTAGACTGTCATAAGCGATGCCGAGATTGCCATAACTTTTTCCCTCTCCGACCTTGTCTCCCACATCTTTAGCAATTTCTAGATTACGTTGATGGTACTTGATGGCTGTTTTGAACTCTCCAAGACCTTGATAAGCGCTGCCGAGATTGGAATAACTTCCTCCCTCTCCCGCCTTGTCTCCCACGTCTTTAGCAATTTCTAGATGACGTTGGTGGTACTTGATGGCTGTTTTGAACTCTCCAAGACCTTGATAAGCGTTGCCGAGATTGCCATAACTTGTTCCCTCTCCGGCCTTGTCTCCCACGTCTTTAGCAATTTGTAGATGACGTTGGTGGTATTTGATGGCTGTTTTGAACTCTCCTAGACCTCGATAAGCGTTGCCGAGATTGCCATAACCTCCTCCCTCTCCGGCCTTGTCTCCCACTTCTTTAGCAATTTCTAGATCACGTTGGTGGTACATGATGGCTGTTTTGAACTCTCCTAGACCTCCATAAGCGTTGCCGAGATTGCCATAACTTTTTCCCTCTCCAGCCCTGTCTCCCACAGCTTTAGCAATTTCTAGATCACGCTGGTGGTACTTGATAGCTGTTTTGAACTCTCCTAGTCTTTGATAAGCGCAGCCGAGATTGCCATAACTTCTTCCCTCTCCGGCCTTGTCTCCCACAGCTTTAGCAATTTCTAGATCACGCTGGTGGTACTTGATGGCTGTTTTGAACTCTCCTAGTCTTTGATAAGCGCAGCCGAGATTGCCATAACTTCTTCCCTCTTCGGCCTTGTCTCCCACCTCTTTAGCAATTTCTAGATCACGCTGGTGGTACTTGATGGCTGTTTTGAATTCTCCTAGTCTTTGATAAGCGCAGCCGAGATGGCCATAACTTCTTCCCTCTCCGGACTTGTCTCCCACGTCTTTACCAATTTGTAGATGATGTTGGTGGTAGGTGATGGCTGTTTTGAACTCCCCTAGACTGTCATAAGCGATGCCGAGATTGCCATAACTTTTTCCCTCTCCGGCCTTGTCTCCCACATCTTTAGCAATTTCTAGATGACGTTGATGGTACTTGATGGCTGTTTTGAACTCTCCTAGACCTTGATAAGCGCTGCCGAGATTGCAATAACTTCTTCCCTCTCCGGCCTTGTCTCCCACTTCTTTAGCAATTTCTAGATGACGTTGGTGGTACTTGATGGCTGTTTTGAGCTCTCCTAGACCTTGATAAGCGATGCCGAGATTGCCATAACCTCCTCCCTCTCCGGCCTTGTCTCCCACGTCTTTAGCAATTTGTAGATGACGTTGATGGTACTTGATGGCTGTTTTGAACTCTCCTAGACCTTGATAAGCGTTGCCGAGATTGCAATAACTTTTTCCCTCTCCGGCCTTGTCTCCCACGTCTTTAGCAATTTCTAGATGACGTTGGTGGTACTTGATGGCTGTTTTGAACTCTCCTAGATCTTTATAAGCGATGCCGAGATTGCCACAACCTCTGCCCTCTCCGGTCTTGTCACCCACGTCTGTAGCAATTTCTAGATAACGTTGGTGGTAGGTGATGGCTGTTTTAAACTCTCCTAGACCTTTATAAGCATTGCCGAGATTGCAATAACTTCTTCCCTCTTCGGCCTTGTCTCCCACGTCATTAGCAATTTCTAGATCACGTTGGTGGTAAGTGATGGCTGTTTTGAACTCTCCTAGTTCTTGATAAGCGTTGCCGAGATTGCAATAACTTCTTCCCTCTCCGGCCTTGTCTTCCACGTCTTTAGCAATTTCTAGATCACGTTGGTGGTACTTGATGGCTGTTTTGAACTCTCCTAGATTATGATAAGCGCAGCCGAGATTGCAATAACTTCTTCCCTCTCCGGCCTTGTCTCCCACGTCTTTAGCAATTTCTAGATCACGTTGATGGTACGTGATGGCTGTTTTGAACTCTCCTAGACTATAATAAGCGTTTCCGAGATTGCAATAACTTCTTCCCTCTCCGGCCTTGTCTCCCACTTCTTTAGCAATTTGTAGATGACGTTGGTGGTGGCTGATGGCTGTTTTGAACTCTCCTAGACCTTGATGAGTGTTGCCGAGATTGCCATACCTGTTTGCCATGACTTTCAGTTCAGCAGCAGATTTCCTTATTAATTGAAGTAGACGTTCATAGTTGTCTTCAATCTGAAAACGTGTCAAGGGTAGATAAATCATGAGCGGATTTTCGAAAATGCAGTGGAAATGTGTATTTTAAAAATAATGAGAATATTGAATAGAACCTTAAAAATGGAATGGTAATTCGTATGTGGGTTTCTTGTAGAGATTTGGTTTCAAGATATTCGAGAATGCTCTATTAGTTTAGGTTTGGTCGCCATGGTGATGCCCAGAAAAATGAGGGGCATTCAGTGCAAACTCTAGGAATTAGTTAAAATGGCCTTTTCCTTTTAGTTGAGTTGCGTAAAATAATCGAAAGAACTCTTTAAGAATAATTTAGCTTTTTAAACTGTTCAGTGGAGTATAAGATAATATCGCTTGCATTATGTGTAGAAGAATCTGTTTGGAACGTATTGATTTTCCTTGAAATATTACTCATATTGCATCTCGTATCACGTTTGAAACATTTGTTAAAGGATACGGCCAATCCCATATGCAACCAGCTCCTCGCTTTTTTATACAAGCAAAGTTCCACACAAGCTCTGGCTCCTGAAAAGGAGAGAATAATTGGTGGTGCGAGGTAATTAATCTCAAGGTATAAAAGTATTAAAAAATGGACTTAACTTCTCATTTAGCTGGGAACAAAAATATAATAGGGAAATTTGATCTCGTGGAAAAACTGAAAAGGAACAATAAGAAGCTAGCGCAAAGCAGCTACCATTTAAGTTTCAATTGATGATGATAACGATGAATTTACATAACGTGTTCTTCACTTTAATGTGCTCTTATGCGCTTTTCAGAACTTTTCGGGGAAGTTTTCGGGTAGACTGCATTGCGCAGTTTACAACTTTTGAAAGGCAATTTTTCAGGTGCCTCCTGGCCAGGCTTAGTAACGTCCCTGCTAAAAGTGACCGAGAAGATGCAGGAAACGGAGCTTACACTTTACGTCCATATCCGGGACAAGAATTTCAAACGATTTGCAGATGTCATAGCTTAGCCGGAAGCACATTCTCCTCAGATATTTTAAGACTCTGAGAGTTGGGCCAGTCTAGGGTTTGAACCCTCGACCTCCGTCGCTCTAAAACGTGCACTTACCAGGTGGCGGTATTTGAGAGCTTATTGAAATTTTGTTATGCTTTTCATCACATAACAGACATTAACACACCAGATACAATTCACACTTGGGGTACAGTCACGTGCCACAACCAAACACAAACCCCTTTTGACGAAATCAGAGAAAAGAATGTTAAACGCTTATGACTGAAAACCCCACCTTTCTCAATAGCTTTGATTAAAGTGGGTTCCAATTGAACAGCAACTGTTGCATCATCAAGACATTCCACGTAGTTTGCTGTGAAATTCAAGAAATAAGTTTTAAAAAAGTGGTCATCACATGCAATTGCAGCAAAGACGCTTTAAAAAATTACAATTGCATAAACTGCTGTCCATTTACGAGGATCTTGTAACGCTACATGAGAGATTTATATACTTAGAAATAAAATTGTTACCCAAACGGAAATGAGCTGTTGCCCTGTTGCTATAAAGCTTGGCGTTCAGCCGTTTATCTTTGCAGTTCACTTGAAGTCCTTTCGTGTAGGAGTTTATCGCGTGATTAGCTTCTCCTTGTCTGTATTCTTTGTTACCTTCCTCGAGACATACTTTCGCTATCCCTGAAAACACAATGTTTTAGTGTTAATGATTTAGTAATGAATAATACGACTTTATACTACAACTTTATACTTCCAAACGAGCTGTTAGGTTAAAGGAGCTTAGAGCTATGAAAAACAAAAATTCAGAATAGTTTAATATCTGTACATTTTGTTTGTGTGCAAGCTGTTGGGAGTCTGGGCTGTAACTTGGCTATTACCATTTCAAGTTTATCGGTTTACATTTAGGTCGAGAGACTTTCACAAACCCCTTTTACAACTCGCTTACGTTTTCCAAAATATCAAAAGTCTTACCAGGAGCTCCTATTTCAACTCAACTTTGTTTACAATCTCAGTTCAGGAGAGTTTATCTTTGGTTTTTGTTTGTTTAAAAATATACGCATGCACTATTAGAGGTTTTAGCTGTAGCTTGGCTACAAGCAAATCAAGTCTGTTCGGTTTACATTTAGGTCGAGAGACTTTCCAAAAACCCTTTTACACCTGGCTTACGTTCTCCAAAATACCAAGTTAGAATATAAAACCCCATAGTTATTGCATAAAGCAAAGCAAAGCCAGGAATGAAAAAGGTTAAAACTTGTGAATGTTCTGATGACAAAAAAAAGGCATCGTGCTGAGTGTGACAAGGGTTCGTGGTTTTCTCATCGTTCGGAAAAGTGCGCTAGAAAGAAATTAGTATTTTTTTATGTTTTTGGTTTCGTTTTTTTCTTTTATCACTTGGTTTTTCTCAAACATATATTTGTCTATTGTGAACATACTCGTAGAGGCTAACTGGAGAAATTTGATTGGGAAAGTACTGCTTTCCCGCGAAGTGCCATTTTGCTTGTTGTGAAAATCAGGGGTTCTACATTTTGTTGACTGTTGGTTTATATAACTGGTGTTGACATAACTGTCTAAAGAGGCGTGAAATATTTAGAAGATCAAAAGAGGCAATACGGCCGAGACAAAATGCGTCCTCTTCTCTGCAGAGTTCTCATATTGCGTAAAAATTTCTGCAAAACATGTATTGAACAATAACGGACATAATTTCCTCGTGGCAGCCTCAAAAAGTTATCCGTTGGCAGACTTTTCAATACTCGACTTTGATAGGTCTACTGGTGCCACCAGCTCTCTCTTGTCGAAAATGACTTTCACATTAAAAATGACCAAATTTCGTGTATCTTCAAATTCAAAAGGGAAATATTTCTACTTCGCAAATATCATTCATTTTAGGTGCACATTGTAGCTATATCTTTAATCTTTAAAATGCCGTGCGTTGATTTGGAAGGAAACGCTCCTAAAACTCAGAAAACTGAGTTTCACAAAGCCCAGTGGGCCAAGTTTGACCCATTCTTCTCTAATTTAGGGCTCTTCAAATCGAAGTCGCGTCCAAATTTGCCGCTTTATTGGTTATAAATTATTTATGACGTCCACGCATTCTGCTCCATCGAATTGAGGAACAAATTATTTTTTTCTTTGGTTTTTATTTGAGTGGTTAGAAAGTTTGAAATTGAAGATCTTTTGCTGCTTCAAAAACTCACTCACAAAATATACGCAAATTCTGATGTAAACAGGACAAAAAAACTTCACTGGGGCGTCTTTCAAACAATCTTACCTCAATCGGTGTTCTTACCTCTTAAAGGGTCCTTGTATACATCCAGTTCAGCGTCACTTGACGTAACTTGGCTTTCCTCTGTTGCTGAAATTACCGAGAAGATATTTCAACTTTGTTATTGATCACAACTATATTTAATTACAACTAACCTTCTAATACTGGCGTATTAAGTGGATTCCTCAAAACATTCAAGTCGAAGTGGTCCAAAAAGTTAAGCACCAGAATTAAATTATACTTAGTTACCAAACAGTACAAAATCACTATAAAGAAGTCTTTCCCTGTTGCTTTTCCTAACCTGTGGCTGGAAACTCATTTTTCACCTCCAGTTCTTCTCCTGTTGTTGGGAGGTTGCTTTCTGCCATAGCTAGAAATAAAATCGAATCGATTGTACTGCGCTGCATTGTTAAAAATAAAAAAGAGGAGACTCAGATGAGAGTAACCTAAAGAAAACGTTGTATGCTGTTACGGGAATATTTACTGATTTTCTGTGTGTGTTATTCGGAACATATCTATTCGTAAACTTTCACACAACCATTTCAAGTCCTTTCATTTTTAAAAATCAAAAAATGCATAAACCACAGTAGCTTTTTGAATAGATTTTGCTTGACTCGCTTTCATCATATGCACCTGCTTGTCGGCACTTTTGTTATTTATTACATGGTTTTTTAGGTAAATGTAAGTGTTAATGGTCTTTCTGGAAAAATTGGTTTTCATGGTAGATAGCAGCTGAGTTTATACTCGTAACTTTAATTTCTTTTCATACGATAGTTTCCACACCAACTTTGCATAGATGAGCAGAAACTTTTAATTGCTTTTCCGTTTTTATTTCCTAAGCTGCGCTACTGCAATTGAGATAGGTATTGTTTTCTATATCAGAGCTGTAAATTCGCACCTAAGTTTCCTATTTTTAATGGCCTAGAGTTTATTGCATCCGTCTTTTTAATTTAGGAATTCTTTCCGTCGTAGAAACAGATGGAATATCTAAGTAGTTTTCGTTTAACTTCAAAGAGACCTTTTCCGCTCCTTTGTGTTCTTATTCAAATATTGCGATTGGTGTAACAATAGCACCTCACACCAGATAGTTCTTAAGCAAGTACCTTATACAGCTTTGATGATTACAAACTAGAGTACGCTAGAGGTCATGTCGCTTGTTGGCCTGACCTAGAATAAAAGTACTGTGGAACCAAAGATTGTCTTATCCTTGACGTCCGTATAACCTCGCTCGAAGTAGGTGTGTCAGAAAATCGTGACGAGTTTCTGTTCTCGCTGCCAAGTGGTCTCTACCGAGTTATTTCCCCCAGTTGTTATTGTTCCGTCCGCGAAGATTCAGTTTCCCAGTTTGGGCGCGAAAACCTATCGTCACAATGCTTAATCACAGAGGAAGAATGAGAATCTCAAAATTTCCTCCGTCACGCTATTGTGATTGCGTGACAGCTCCAGTCAAGTTCCGCGGGTTGTGTCATGTTTGTTTTTTCAATTGTTTGTTTATTTGTTTGTTTTCGTAGTCTTATCTGTTGAAACGTCGTTCAAGGCTGTCCCTTATCAAAATGCGTGAGTTGCAATAAACAACCTAGTTGTACCCGGTAGGCATGGATGAGCATGAATCAAAATTAATGCGTTAAAAGACTCTTGCCCTCATTCCTTCATTTTATTGCGTGTGGGGCTGGGAGAATTCACGAAACTTTTTCAAAACACTTTCGAGGGTTTGCGTTACCGTCATGAATTCTCCCAACACCCCGCGAGCCTTTGCGTAAAGAAACACGTTGATCGACTCAATTCTTTTACAAAGTGCATGTGTAAAATGTCTCTCAAAGCTGTCGAAAAATTGTTAGACAAAGCCTTTTTTTATTAACAGAATTATAGGTTCTCGTCAATAAACTTCTTCATTAATTTTTTTTTGAAGGAACCAAGAAATTTAGCTTGGAAGAGCTGGTCCCTCTCCAAATTATGTTGGGGAAGGATCCGATTTTTTCATTTCGAATTCATAAAAGGCACTGAATACAAGGTTATTCTGAGAGACTGGAGAAGATGGCATTGGAAGTGCCCTAGTCATCAAAACTCTTGCTATCAAGAAACTTCATCTACGACAAATTGAAAGCCATGCGCAACACACAGACTCCTGCATAGCTTAATCTTGTAGGCCATCGAATGAATTCACTGCCAGGTCATATGAGCATTTGGCGGAGGAAGTAGACTGAAAGCGAAATGAAATTAAAAAAAAATTTCGATCTCGCAAAGCAAAAGAGAACTATAAAATTATTTGTGAACAAATTGCTGATAAAAAAATAATCTTTTCCAATATAACAGTGAATGGGAGATTAAGGAAATTTCCGTGAAGCTGCTGAGGTGGTCTTGCCCTACAGAACCGGATTCTGCTCCAATGTCAGAATTTGCGAACGATGTAAACACGCAAACATTATGCCCATTTAGTCCGTCATCGCGCGGAAAGGTATATCTACTAAAACCGAACTCTGACAGAATTCAGTTAGAAATGATACTATTAACCACCTTGTAGGTACGTAGTTCGAACATTTGAAGACAAACGTTTATTCAGCTCACACTTGTCAAGTAATGCACGTGCATATATGAGGTATTATATAATAAGCTCAGTTATGCACGCATTCTGATTGGTTCTCACTTATGTTCTATTGGAGGACAGACGCATAGATGACGTCATCATTAAAACTTTTGCCCTCTGTTACTCTAAAATGGCGGAAAGTTTTGAAAATTTCGACGATATTTTAGTTGACTGGGTGAACGAAGATTTCAAAAAAAGTCTTGTCGAGGCTGTGGACAGTTACGATAAACAGGAGAAAAAAAGAAAATCACGTTTCTCTGTCGCAAACGACTTGACAAAACTACTTGAGCAGTCGCAGTCGAACGCGACTTAAAGAAACACAAAATGGGTAGTGAAATTATTTCAAGGTAAGAAGCCATTGCTTTGCTTCGAAATTAACGAACTCAATAAGCAAAAGTTGTCTGAGATTGATTTATTTGGAAAAAATTCTTTTCTCAATGTCAAAATAATTGTTTACACAGATTGGTGTCAGGAAAGAAACATCACAACACCACTTCTTAAAATGAACAGTAAGGAATTAGACCAAAACCTAGCAGGATTTTATGTGGAAGCCAGAACAAAAAAAGGCGAAGAGTACAGTCGTTCAGCTCTTCTCGGTTTTCGCAATTCCATTGAACGACACCTAAACAACGACGGTGTTACAGTGAAAATATAAAAAAAAACAAGTATTTTAAAACAGCAACAAAATTCTCGACGCCAAGCTCAGAATCAACCGAAAACATTCAACATAAGCCAGTTATTGTACCATCTGACCTTGCCAAAATTCGAGCCAGCCCGTTCCTCAGTCTAGTGCTCCACTCATGCAAAGTTCGAACCGAATGGCCTCCAACGTTTCGATGTCGACCGCAACCGCAAGCTTTTCGAGTGGCTTTTTTAACTCCTGTAATATTCAGGGAAACGTCCAGGTGTTTTTCGGCTTACAGAGCCGCTCTGATGACAAAAAGTGACTTGATTTTTTGCGGAATTTTGTTTCAGATTTGTTGATTACGCAGTTTTAATTCAAAGCGATTGTCTCTTCTAGAACAAGCGACGCTCGATTCAAATTTGACAGTGGCGTGATTCTTTGAACCAATCACAATTCTTTGCTAAGCATAGCAACCAATCAGTTCACTTCATTTTGTATAGACAATAGATTACGTCAAAAGCTATTTTCGTGTCTGTCAAAGTGGGGAAACTTGAAATAAAAAGGCTTTTTTCCGTATATTTTAATTCTTTATAATATAAAACAAATAGATTCCAAGTGCCGTGCGTCTGTTCAGTAATAGATCACAGAGGACGTCAAAATGTGGTAAGAACATCAGTGACACACGAGGCGCAGCCGAGTGTGCCACTTTTTTGTTCTTACCACATTTTTTTGACGTTATCTGTGACCTATTACTGAACAGACGCACGGCAACTTGGAAGCTATTTGTTAATTAGATAACCGCGCGTGCATACGAATTTTATCATCGAGTGTCCGTGACATCTTTTACATCTTTAAAGAGATAATTAAATTCAAGCAGATAAATTCGTATCCACAAATGGACATGTGCCATCCTTTTTATTCAAAAGACATTGATTGAAAACTTGGATCAAAAACTTTTTTTTTTCAAAAAAGCGCATCGAATACAGAGATCCGCTACACAAAAACTCAGCTCGCCGGAAAACCAATTTAATTTCGGACATTGTAATACAAAAATTTCTTATAACAAGAAGTATTTCCTTAAAAAAGAGTTGAATTCAGCTTCAGGAAAAAAAAAATTTTAAAAAAGCCCACATGGAAAGTAAAACTCTTATGTTGATAACTTCGGTTCTAATGACGACCTTGATACTTTTCTATGTGAAGATATAAATGGTACATTTACAGCGTGCGGTGGAGATGTCACGTTTCGGAAACTGAAAAAAATTCTGGTATTTCACTGACAACCATATTACCGTTATTATCAATATATTGCGAATGTTACGATATCTAAAGAAACGTGAGAATTTTTTTTTTCAACCTCAAGCTTTGTTTCAAACTTCGTTTGTTTTCGAGAGATATTTGCTGGTTTTGATATTGACAAGAGCTATTTAACAAATAGATTCCAAGTTGCCGTGCGTCTCTTCAGCAATAGATCACAGATGACGTCAAAATTTGATAAGAACAAAAAAGTGGCACACGAGGCGCAGCCGAGTGTGTCACTGATGTTCTTACCACATTTTGACGTCCTCTGTGATCTATTACTGAACAGATGCACGGCAACTTGGAATCTATTTGTTTTATATATTAAAGAATTAAATTTTACGGAAAAAAAGTTTTAATGATGACGTCATCTATACGTCTGTCCTCCTACAGATCATAAGTGAGAACCAATCAGAACGCGTGCATAACTGAGCTTATTACATAAAATCATATGCAGCACGTTATCTAGCTTTGTCACATGCTCATCACGCGCTTCTGCCACATAATCATCATGTTCATTTAAATCTTTAACTCCCGTGATCTAATTGTTAATTCTCCCCTCTAGCGGCTACATGTTTCCTTTCAAAGTAGATACGGAAATTTGGTGTTGGTTCAAAGAGAACGAATTCTACCTGACAAAACTTTGAGTATTCTCATTGCCTGTTTGCTTGATAATGTATATATATTACAGGGATAAGTTACAAATTATATCACTTCTAGGAGTTAGGGCCTGTTTACATGGAGGTGGGGAATCCCAGGTCGGTGAGGTAACCCGCCTAACCGTGGTCGAAAAATCAAACGCTTTTACATACAATCTTACAACCTCGAGGTGCTGGGGTGAGGTTTCTTGAGGTTGTTGTTGCGCTTGCAATTAGGGACTTTGAGCAGAGGCATCTCAAGCTCACATCTTGAGAAAGACGAAAGATTAATTCTCGGACACATATGTATTTATTTATGAAAGTGTCACGCTATTGTGTTACGAAGTGTTTGGTTACGCGATGAACCGTTGACTTAATACGTTATACGGAATAGTTTGGGAAACGAAATATGGTCGATTTACAACGCTAATTCCGAAATGTGAACATTTTACACTTCTTGTGTGTCCTTTTCGGTTTTCTGGTGATTTTTTCCATGAGACGGCTTGGAAATGTACAAAGTTTTAAACATACATGTTTTGCTTTTGAGCTTTTTGCCATGAACGCGACCCCGGCTAGGCGGGTTACCCCACCTTGAGACGTTTACATGGCAAATTGTCACCCCGGCTGACAGGGTAACCCTACCTGGCAGACCGGGTCACCCCACCTATCATGTAAACGTGATCAAGATAAAATGAGAAATTATATGGACAGGCGGGCTACCTCACCTACCTGGGGTCCCCCACCTCCATTTAAACAGGCCCTTAAAGGCTTTAGGAAATTGCATCGCGTGCAGACTATTAAATCACGAGTCAAATGAGAGAAACCATTGAAATATTTTCAGATCTGATAACAATAAACCGGAAATTCGACTGAAAATTAAATTTGATTGTTGTCCGCCGCAAGGAAAATAAGATTGCGATCTTTCATTGTAAATAACATGAGCTCTACAGCTCTAATCAGTTGCAGAATAAAAATTGATTTGTACCTGTTAAACTGTTATCCTCTGAATCCCTCTATTCTCCAAATGATGTCATTTGTTAATTCTACATCCCTGAAAATATCAAGAATAATATTTTGCTTTACAACAATTTCGATGAAAAAATGAAGGTAACATATTCACGAGTTTGAAAGATCTAACCTCTTCTGATGCCCAGTTTCGTGATCAAAATTACTGTTCTTCTTTAAGAAAGTTATTGTGCTTGTTTTTTTTTTGTTTTTGTTTGTTTGTTTGTTTGTTTTTATTCTTTTGATGGTTATCACTTGTTTACATGTTTCTTCATGACGATTAATTAATTCTGTGATTTAAACTCAGCTCTTTTTCTTTTGGTGTAAAGCGCTCGGAATCCGCAAAACCCCTTTTCTCCTCGGAGCAGAATATGTTACACTCTGCCATAACTGAATCGATAAGGATGAATTCACACCGTGAGTTATATTGTAGCAATACAATTTCTCTTCAAGTGATCAACTCGATATATCCCTCGTTCAATATGATACACAATTTTTTTTGGTCATCTTCCCATTAGCGTTACAGTTCTCTCAAATTTCCATTTTCCGCTCTCACCGTGACAACTTCATAAAGTTTTTAAAAATAATAACGGTAAGCTTTTTTTCTTGTAAATAACTCCCGCCAATTCTGCACCTAAGAGAGGATGTCAGCATCCATCGGACAAATATTGTGGCAAGTCGCCCAAAATTCGTTTTCTCTCCTACTTTCATGTTTTGTAGCCCAATATGTTCTAATAATTGTGGTGTAGTTTTTTTGTGAAAATATATTTCAGTCTTCGAGAAATTATATTTTTCGTTCGACAGCTCAAATACGCAAATTTTCACCGTAAATATTACCCAAGTTGTGTGACCTCATGTAACGATTCCACTCGACCTCCGGCATTTCTGTTAACATAATCCTTTGTTTTATCATCTAAACTTAATCCCCTGTCATTATTGAAGCTGGCAAAGAAATATTTATTTTTGGGTGAGGCCCTTTAGGCCCCTAAAAGTTTTTATTCCCAGAGCATCACGCTTTGCTCGCCTGTCTGAATACTATAAATTTCAGTAGCGTTGAAGCAACAACCCGCTTTTAACAGCTTCGCTGCCGCTGAAACAACGATTAGTGACCAAAAAAAGCACATATAATATTTTCAACACAACATAAACAAAAATCTTTATGCATGGTTAATATGCATTTGTGTCGATATCAATTATTGCGTGACTAGCTTATGATATAAATGGGAGAGGGGAAAACACAACGCGAAACCTAGGCTCCTGTCAAAAAGTAATACCCACGCGTAATATAATACTCGAAACGGCTAGTAAAATCATAAATGAACGGGGTAAGAGTGCTATGTTTTACTTTTTTACATATTGTAGCGATTTATGCAAGTTAACGGTGGCGATACATAGGCACACCATGTATATTTCATAGTCGCTATCAAGTAAATTTTGCCGGACTTTGAGTTCGTCTCAAGGTAGAACAACACAAATACACAAGGAAATTTTTACAGATAGTTTTAAACTATCCCTTTGTCTTTTAAAAGCTTGAAGCTCAGCAGATTCTGTCATATCGGTCATTGTTAAAACTGTCTTTGTTTTGATGTTACTTTTCGACATAGGAAAAGTATGTCGGACAAAAATACTCACCCAAAAATAAATATTTCTTTGCCAGCTTCAATAATGACAGGGGATTAATTTTAGATGATAAAACAAAGGATTATGTTGACAGAAATGCCGAAGGTCGAGTGGAATCGTTACATGAGGTCACACAACTCGGGTAATATTTGCGGTGAAAATTTGCATATTTGAGCGGTCGAACGAAAAAAATCATTTCTCGAAAACTAAAACATATTTTCACAAAAAAACTACACCACAATTATTAGAACATATTGGGCTACAAAACATGAAAGTAGGAGGGAAAACGAACTTTGGGCGACTTGCCGCTGTTTGTTTGATGCATGCTGACATTAGCTCTTAATATTTTTGCAGTCAAAAGCGTGATGTCCAGTGAAATCACCAGAGGGATTTACAAAGCTATAGAAATCACATCAAAAATATGTACTCTTCATGCATAATTTTTTTCCAATTTTCTCGTCTTTCGATATTATAATATGCTACATATTTCTTCATTATCTTTCCTCACCTCAAGAATAATTGCAATAAATTTAATTCCAATAAAGTTCTTTTCCAAGAAAAATATTTGACTTCTCGTTGTATCTAGAGAGAAAAGCATATTTAAATCGTTTCGCGTCTTGGAAAGAATTAAAGCGAATACCATAAGTACTATTCTTAAAGAAATATCCGACGACGATATTCAAAATTTGTTAAATCTATGTATTCCATGCATCTTTGTGAGCAGGAATTTGAATCTTTGTCTTACAGGAATTTTATTAATAAACTGTTACTAAACCAGTTGTGTTTAAGTTGGAAGAGAAATCTGAGGCCCTAGCTCTGTCTCTTTGAGATCCAGAATTGTCTGCTGAGTTTGGATGCAGTAAGCGAGACCATAAATAATTGTATAATAGTTCATACAGACAAGTGACGCACTTGATACTGGAATCAGAAATTCCGCAACTTCGTAAATCCCTTATGGGAAGATAAATAAGCTATCTCAAGGTCTGGTATGTTTATCTACAAGTCAGCATTGATATTTAATCTGTCGTTTAACCTGATCTGACGGATAGCGTTTTTTTTTTCGATCGTCGGTTAAAAATGATTTTTTCCTTTGTCACGAAAGAGCTTGAAATTGCTTTTCTATTATTATGTATTTTAAGACATGAAACTTTCGACATTGATGATCTTAGCAGTATGCAAGATGATCCTTTATGTATCCATTGTATGTCATGGCTCATTGACGAGAAATCTATAGCTACGTGGGTGAACTTCAGATCGTAAAATCTGATGGTCTAAGATTCGATCCTGCGTTCGTGACAGGTAAATAAGATAGATTTCTTTCATTCTTTTGTCTCATCTCTCAAATTATTTCTATTTGTATCTTTAGTCAATACCCGTTTATCTCATTCACTGCATTAGGTCGCTATTAACTTATTCTGTCCTCACCTTCACTCCTGTGAAAATGTGATTTATCCCATAAGTGTGTAACAAAACGGTGCACTTGGTAACACCAGCAGTATTGAAGAAGCTGAATATGAGCTCGTCGAACTCGAAACAGAAAATCGTGTATCATTGTTTATTTCGTGATCCATGATTCTATTTTGTAGCTATGCTGTTTCACTATTTATACGCCAAGTTCGGACAGGGTCTCATATTACATTTTTTAACTTTTAATTTTCATTAATCCGGCGTGTAGCACAATGACATAAACATCCTACTTTTTTATTTTGTCTTTTTTTGCTGATGTGATGGTCGTTAAACCACCGCCTGATTAGGTTGATCGAAGGGCGCTGAAAGGACTGGGGAGAATAACCATAGTTCCTTTGTTTATAAGTACATGTTAGAAACCATGACCAAACTGTGGGCTTTGCGCTTGCGCTGCGAATCAAAACGAATCAAAGCGGGAAAAAAAACAAAAACAAAAAAACTCGCTCCTGAACTTATAGTACGCACGTGGAACTCGGGTGAGTAAGAGATGTGGGTTATTCACTTATTATATAACCAAAACTAACGAGACCTCATGTGTTACTTAGGTGTTTTACACCACAAAAGAAACACACATACCGAAGGCATAGATATATGTACAATACATGTAGGATGCTCACTAGAGAGGAAATTTAAGGCATACAGCTAAAGTGTGAATTAAATTTACTGTGAAGTCATGTTCTTGTGCTAATTGTTGGAAAGGTTTGAAACACCCACCTTTCAGTGCAGGTGATGATGATAGTGTTCGTGTTGTTGGAGATGACACAGATCTTTCACTCAGTTGTGACAAATCACCTTCAAACTGATCTCTTCCCTGGCTGAGGGACTCCACTGGTTCAGCTTTCCCCTTCTTCTTTGTCTTCTTCTCCACACTTGGTGGTTCATAGCTGGTCTTTCTGCCTGGTTTTGTTCTGACAAGCTCAAACAGAGCGTCTTCATCTATTTGGATTAGGGGAGGGGTGGGTAGGCAGTTTCTCAGATACTGACATTGAACCAACATTTACATCAACAACTGAGAGTAAAAGAGTAAAATACTTTAACTCCCATGAGTGACCAAGACAGAATTTCTCCTTACAATATCAATACAATATCATGCAGACAAGTGATGAGAATAAATACAAATATCAACCAGGGGATTATTAGTTGATCCAAGACCAAATTCTCCAAACCACCATCACAAGAATTGTATGACAGACAGTACGGAGAATTACTATTGAGATCTTGGAAGTAAAAGGGTTAATCAAAGCATGCATTTTACAATTTTTTTCAATAAACTGTATCTGCAGATTTTCCAAACCAGCCTTAATTCTAATAATCTTCATTTTCCTTTGTCTTGCATCTCTCATTAGATTTGAAAAGATGGTAAACAAACCGTAAAGAGCTTTGAGAGATAATAATAATTTAACTACCGGAAGAAATAAACGTGTAACTTCTCCCGAGAATATCCATACATTATCCAGCAAACAGGTAATGAGAACACTAAAACTTATCAGGCACATGTAGTTGTGTTATAATGATCTAAAAAATTCTTATTATTAATTAACAGAAAAATGTGTAGCAGATAGAGGGGAGAATTAACAATCAGATCTTGGTCTTTAAGACCTACCAGAGGGATTTCCTTTGAACCAAGTGTCCTAGGACCATCTCTTGCCATAAAACTACGGTAGCCAGATTTTTTTCTTTTCCAGTGAGGGTGGAACTGCAACCACTTCCTCTGATTTTGACACCTTTGGTGTTCCTTTGATTGGAGTTTCCTTATCGACATCTTTTTTATCCTTTTTCGGAGTGACAATTTTCTTTGGACTTGGTTTTGAGTCTCTAACTGGAGTTTCTAGAACTATGGCAGCTTTAGCAGCCAGTTTGCAAATGGGAGTTGTCTTCGGTACTTCCTGAAAAGTCCATGGATAAAATTTGAAGTGAACAAAAGTTACATGTATATCAAACATTCTAACAGCTGAGAGTTGTCCTCACAAGGCAAGAGTTGTCCCAAATAGGAATGTTGATAGTGAAAGACACTGCTGCTTTGAAAAATGGAGACAAAGTGGCAGCATCTTCCTGGATTGTCAAAGTTAAAATCACTAAGAATGTACCTAAGGTTTTGTCACCACAGTTACTGTTTAGTGTAAATTCAAAGTACAGTAATGGTAGTATTTTGAGTGGTTATAGTGTTGAAAGTAATGTTTTGTTGCAAGTATTGTTAGCAACGTGCAACTGAGTAAAAACCATCTAATTTCATAGTAGGACAGGTTTACAGGTAACCAGTCAACTCGCCGACGGACCAACTCGCCGACGCCAACTCGCCGACGTTTAAAATCGAGTAGAGACGTCGGCGAGTTGGTCGTCAATCCAGTACAACTTATTAGAAGTTAAACATGCAGAAAAGTAAACGATATTTAGTAAAAAAACACTGGTGAACATTGGTGAACATTTTACAGAAGCTTAAACATTGGTGAACATCACCAATGACTATAACAGCTTAAGACGCGAACGAGTTATCGTGCGACGACAACACCGTAAAGACTCATCATGTCAATCGCTCAGATTTTTTAACGAAAACTTGGTTTTCTAGATAACATCTTTATTCGCCTTGAGATCCTTATAAACTTTGTTGCAAATAAAAAGAAATGCTTTTTACTAAAGATCTCGTCTAGAAAGCCAAGTTTTCGTTAAAAAATCTGAGCGATTGACATGATGAGTCTTTACGGTGTTGTTGTCGCACAATAACTCGTTCGCGTCTTAAGCTGTTATAGTCATTGGTGATGTTCACCAATGTTCACCAATGTTTAAGCTTCTGTTAGATGTTCACCAATGTTCACCAGTGTTTTTTTTAACTAAATATCGTTTACTTTTCTGTATGTTTAACTTCTAATAAGTTGTATTGGATTGACGACCAACTCGCCGACGTCTCTACTCGATTTTATACGTCGGCGAGTTGGCGTCGGCGAGTTGGTCCGTCGGCGAGTTGACCGTAATTCGGTTTACATATACAACTGAAATGTGCCACCAGTTAACAAGTTAACTGAGTAAGCTTTTGGATCTTACACAAAACCAAATTTAGTCATAAAATGTTACTGTTTCATCTTCAAGTACCTTATTCAAGTGCTTAAAGACACATACCATACTCATGCAATCATATCAAATCCAATCAATTCTAGTATCAGGGAAGCATGTTTAAGCATTAATAGTACTGATAAATTTTGGAACAATAAAGAATGGTGATCAAAAGGCTTACAAACCTTTTTCTTCTCAGGGGAAGGCTTTTTAACCTCAGACTTTGATTCTGGGAGGTCTTCCTTTCTTTTCTTTGATGGTTGCTCTGTTGTGTGACAGTTGACAATTCCCATTTTCTCTTCCTTCTTTTTCCCTCCCATTTTTACACTCTTCATTTCTATTCACTTTGGAGTCTTCATTTTCTTCAGACTCGTTGGATCTCTGAGTGAATTTTAAAAAAATTCTTGATGGTTTTACAGGGAATCAAGGTATGATCATTAAGTGGGCTCAGCTCTGGATCAAGCTTAAAATTTGCACTCTCAAGATTGATTAATTTTCTAATTTCTCATAACAATACCAATTCACAATCAAGCAGCAATTTAAAGAGAAGAAAGAAATCATCAGACCAGAAGATATCGTTTGAGTGAACACCATATTCTCAAAGATATTGTCATAATACTTGTGTGACAGACAGCAAAGAGAATTGATTTAAATATCCTAGAGGCAAAAGGACTTATCCTTTTAAGGCGGCCCATGGTGTTGTTTTTGCCAAAACTATTCCTTAATTGGTCACTACCCATTAATTTTGTGACCTGGTATGTGTTCACTGTAGTTCATCGTGATATAACTATAACAGACTGGCAGAGGGTCTACAAGGGATGCTTGATTGAGCCCAAAAATTAACATGTGATGCATGAATTTTATAGAAAGGCAAGGTACATGTATGGTGAGGTTTAAAGTTTTCCCTGTTCAATGCATGATGCATGAAATACTGTTAAAAATACACAGGATGCCTGATTTTTTCTTTAAAAAAAAATTGTGGGCAAAACAAGAGTAGTTAGTTATTCACCTGTTTTCTCTTTTGGCAAATGTTTTCCTGGATTCCCTCTCAACTGGAGTAAAACCAAAGAAATCAAGTGCAGAAGTTGCTTTTTCCCCTTTAGGTTTGACTGGACTGAGGCAAGAATAACAATCCATGTGCTAAACATTTTAGTTCTAAAACAATGTTGCATTAAATTCACCCTTGATGGCTGTGTAAACACTGTCTTTATTATTTTGCTGTTGTTTGTTTGTTTTTTGTTTTCAACCCTTAACACCTGAAGATCAGTATGCATATTCTCCATACTGTTCTCTATACATTTCCTTGGGTACTGACAAGGAGAATTTGTTTAACAAACAAGAGCTTAGTTGGTGATCATTTCCTTTATTCTTGTGACCTTAATGTTTGATTCAGGGATGATATTGTAAGGAGAAATTAGATGCTGGTCACTCTTATGGGTCAAAGGGTTAAATGTAACAGCATAAGAGCAGTTCTTATGACAGATCTAACATTCTCAATGCTTAATGGAAGAGAGGAAAGACAAACAAACAGACAAACAAACAGACAAACAAACAGACAAACAACATTAACCTGGACAATTTTTAAGAAGCCAGATGCCTCTCCAGAGCAATATCTTACATTCTAAATTAACACCATGGTTTGGTACTGAAATATCAAATATAATAATAGAGAGCAATGAATGTTACCTCTCATTAACTTGCTGGACCTCTTTAGAAGCTGGCTATTCTGTTTGTTTCAGAGACTTTTTTTATTTCTAAGGCACAACTTCTTCCTCACCTGTAGAAACCACATCAAAATACAATTAAAGCACCATAATATCAAAATTATATTAAAGGGCACAGTGGTCTGATGGTGAGTGTGCTCAACCCTAGATCAAGTGGATGGCTTTGTTTTCTTTGGCAAGCTAATACATAGGCAAGGTTTAAGGCCAGGTGATGTAAAAAAACCCTGACTTTATTTTACCTCAAGCTCACCTGACACTGAATATTTTCCCTATTCAGCCCTCCCACTCCATCAATAACGAGAGTTCCCTAAACCCTTTTGCAGAACTCAGTCATGTAAAAATATATTGTCTTTTCATGCATCACGAGAAATATCCAAAATTCTTTCACATTCACATGAATTAAAAAAAAGAGAATTATGCCAAATTCACAAATTAAAATTTCACTCTTTCTCATCTGTTTATAAAGCTGTTAATCCTACAAGTTTGGCTCTTTCAAATAACCTGAAATTCATCAGGGAAACAAAATGGTTTGTCAATCACATTTAATTCATATAATTCTTCATTCATGGGTTGCGTTTAAATAAAGAAAAAACTGTTCAGATGGAAATGGAAGGATTATGTCATCTTTAATCAAAATTCATGAAAAAAAATTGAAATCATGATTCCCCTGCACACAAAAAATATTTACTTCTCATAAAAAGTATAGGTACATGTACCCTCAATAATTACACATAATTTCCTTACCTGAGTCCAAGCTGATTGTTCAATATTCTACTTTTCATAGCTTTTGAACTCTCCTCCTTCTTTACTGATGTGGCTTTTCTAAAAGAGACATGAATGAAAGAGAACCAGGTTCTGAATACACCTTGATATCAGTATGTATATTCTCCATACTGTTCCCTATACATTTTCTGAGGCAATTGCAAGGAGAATTTTTTAAAATAATCAAGAGCTTTTATAGTTAGTGATCATTTCCTTGACTCTTGATTCAGGGGTGAAATTAGGGTCCAAAAGTTTAACCCTTTAACTCCTACGATCTGATTGTTATTTCTCCCCTCTAGCTGCTACACGTCTCCTTCTAAATTAGTCATGAGAGCTTGGCACTAGATCAAGATAGCAGCTTCTACTTGATAAGTTTAAATATTCTCATTACCTGTTTGCTGAATAATGTGTAGACATCATAAGGAGAGGTTTCATGTTAATCACTTCTGGGAGTTAAAGGATTAACTACAACTGTATGAAAGGGAACAAAATTCAAGAAACAAATCCCATACCTGATTTCTAGAGGAAGAGGATCTTCATCAGAATCTAACAGAGATGTACAATTAATTTAGAAATGGGGTCAGGACATCATTGAGATGTTGTACGTATACATGTAATTATGTGAATCTTTTTACACCCTAATTTATTTATTTAGCTTCGCCTAATTATCTCAGGCAGGAAGACCACCACAGCTTTAGCCAATTACAGTGGATCCCGCATTAACAATGACAAGGCCAGACCCCCCCCCCCCTCAATTCCCAGTAAACAGGCCAGACCACATCACAGTAATCTTGTGAGTAGGTTCTTTAACATCCCCTGCCTTACCAAATTGACTAATTAATAGAAGCAGGAGACAGGACCTACAGTTTATTAATCCTTATCCAAGAAGACTAGAATGTCTTTCCATTTGACATTATAGAAAGGTAGCACATTCTCCTCAGTTATTTTAAGACCTTGAGTGTTGGTCCAGTCTGGGCTCAAACCCTCGACCTCCCACACAACAGTCCAGCGCTCTAACTAATTGAGCTAACCGGGAGGCTGTTTCCGTAATAATGCAAATTACATTCAGAATTGACAAGGACACTGTACAGCACAGTACACCATTAAAACAAAAACAGAGGTGTAATAGTTTGTGTTGAGTCTCAACATCTGTTCCTTTTGAAACTGTTCGTGTTCATCCTAAAACATTACCTGAGTCACTGTTGTTTTTTCCTTTCTTCTTCCTCTTCTGATTTTCTTTTGGTTTTTGTATTCAGGCAATGTCATCATCTTCACTGCTTGATAAACTCTGCCCAGAAAATCAACAATTACTTATTTTTATTCACACAAATTTGAGATAAATTCACTTCTTTGGACCTAACAATAACACCTGGATAAGATCAAGGGGATGTTGTTCCTCAGAGCACAACTTTCTTACAAAACATTTTTCTTCCAGCTCAGAAAATCAAGAGAAGACACCAGCATTGTGGAAAACATGGTTTGGGTTAAGTGAAGTCTTAATACTTCTTTATCAGTCATCTTTCAAGTTAATCAACAATTTCATCTTCCCTCCAGTCTGAATAAATGAAAATAAACCAGTACTTGTCAAAATTGTGAAATAAGCATTAGTATTGCATACTGCAACTGCTCTGCAGAGTTAATAAGCTGCAGTTTGAACAAAATTGCAGGGAATACTAATGTCCAAGATATTTCAGACTTGAGTGAAATTTAGGTGGCAGTGTATCACATCATGCTGTTTAGCTGTTTAACCCTTAAACTCCCAGATGTGATTAACATGTAACTTCTCCCAAGACTATACATACAATGTCCAACAAAAGGGTTGTGAAAAAAATTGTTATCTTGATCTAAGAACAAATTCCTATAACAAATGTACTAGGAAATGTGTAGCAACTATAGGGGAGAATTAGCAAACAGATCTTAGGAGGTAAAGGATAAATACAAAATTGCTTCATTTTCCAACCCTGTTTAAGATAAAAACAAAAAGGCAAAACATTGTAACTTATCAGCCTCACTCAGCTACCCTGACATACTCTGACAGACCATTGAAAATTATACCTACAAAGTTAGTTAACACACATTACCACACCATTTCTCACATTCCAGTCCAGAAAGATACCTTGGGTTAGATATATGTTGTGGAATGAAACTCTTGGTTAAAACATGTCGTAAAATTATCTATCGTGTGCAAAATTAAAGATTCATGACAAAGGAAATTTTACCATATATAGCAATAAATACCAATTTTAGCGAAATTAGGTGTCCCCCCCCCCCCCCCCCCCCCATCCCCAGGAGAAGATAGATGGGAATGTGAATCGCAGAGTACATAGATACACATGATGATCGATTCAGTCAGACAGGGGCTGTGATATGGGCAGATCTTTGGGCAGATCTTTTCTCCGTCACCTCTGAAGTCGAATTCCCTGATAACACAAATAAATTTCTCTCTCAAATGCTACATAATCCATTTCTTACCTTGCTTTTCGTTCGGCTCTTTCCTACATCATGTTTCGTTAATGACGTCGCAGTAGAATCTTTGCCGCGCTTATTTTCTACTTTCGAAGCGCCTTGTTTCGCTGCTTTTCCAGCAGGGCCAAAGAACGATCGAGTATCCTGTAAAAAATATGTAATTATAATTAAAATACCGGTTAAAAGACTGCCGCTGAGAACTAAAAGGACTCACGAACCATTTTAGTATAGTGACATGTTCACATTACTCTCCTATATTTCTCCGCCATCTTTGAAAACCCCCTATACTTCTGTCAGCGGTCACCAATCTAGCTAGCTTCCAGACTCCTGCTATTTTTCTTCCGCTAATTTTTTCTGAGAAAGACATTAATAAGATAACCATAATCTAATTCAAATTCACGGAACCAAAAAGAGTTCCTCATATGAAAGGAGCTGTCAGACGAGGGAGGTTAAACCACGTGCAATTGCCTCAGTAGATTGCTTGGAAAATGGCAAATAGATCCACGGAGAACACTTCTCAGGGGTACGTACTCTGTTGTGGATGTCGATATTTTCATGAATGCGCTGTAGATTCATGCAAGCTCGTTCTGCGATTTGTTTGTTTCGTTTCGCTGTTGTCTCCTCGAGGTATATCGTTTGTTTATTGAAAAATATTCCAATTTGCAGCATGAAATTTGCAAAAAGTTATTGGAAGTGTTATACGCTATCATTCAAAAACAATTTCATGTAATATAAAATGACTCTATAGAAAAGAGGAAAAAAACTACGTTTAAAAGTTCTAACGATTGGACTTGAATGGGATAAATGCGGTCGTGTTACGATTAGTGTGCATTTTCCTAAACTTAAAATTACGCTTGTTTCTAAATTGTATCTTCTTGATTGATAGCAGATGATGGAGTTTATGCGCAGAATTGGATACTACTGAGTCAAAGAGTTAACGTTTGTAACCCTGTTCTTTGCGCCTGTCTTTCAAAGATCTGATGTCATACAATGCATTTAGTCTCTATTGTAAAACTAGAATCGACCATATCTCCGGAATTTTTTTTGGGCTTACTGTGATTTGCTGAACGAAACGAAACGAACTGAAAATATGAACATCTCCGTGGTGTTCTTTACTGAATACTCACTACGTTCGCGAGGAGATCAGATCCTCTTTTGCATTAAAAAAAACTGCGCCATTTAGCCATAAAATGCTAATCTATAATTAAAAAAAGAAATTCCGTGAGGCTGCAGTTGTGTAATTTACAAACATCGATGTTCGTAGTCGATGAATAATTCGATTGCGTGACATGACATCTTGCCTGAAAAATATCGCGTGACTAAAGTTGCTTTTCAGCATGTTTCTGATTGGAAAATAACAATACAAAAAGTTTTCGTTGAGGTTTCAGTTATAATAATGGTTTTCTTGTTATCATTTGTGGGATTTGTGGACTGAACTGACCGATTCATCTTTAAGGAGTCATTGGGATTTTCCATATTTTTTTAAGATCGGTTTTTGTGCTAAAGAATTTCGGTTTTTTGGATTGGGTAATCGTTGCGGTTTGCGGATTTTCCGTTCTTTAGCATTTGGTTTTCGGTTTCCGTCTAAAATACCTGTCTAATGGGCTACGGATTTGGTTTCCGATGAAGTTTTCGGATTGTCCTGTTTGGATTCCGTTTTCTCTTCGATCCAAGCGGCCATTATACGCGGCCACTGATCTCGAATAGCTGCGAAACCTCTGTATGCTCCACTTGTCAACACCGTATCGGATCGATTAGGGTTTTGAGAACTGGGATATGAACATTTATCGGTTTTGACGGTTTTGCATGCGGTTTTGGGTTCTGATCGAATCTTTTTTTGCGGTTTTGCGGTTTTGCGGTTGTGGATGATTTTTGCAACGGCTTTGAGGTTTTTAATAGACCCTCTCATATTTCCGTACAGTGGAGTTCCACAAGGATTCTTGCTTTGCAAATTGAAAATCTCTCTTTCTAAAATTACAGATCTTCTTTTTCGTTCTGTTCCGTGTCTTAAATTACAGTAGACCTCGTTAAGTTATTTCTTTTGAAATTGCATGTGGAATTCTTTAATTTTTAAATTTTTTTTTTCTGGAAATAAATGCTGTTTTCTTTCTCACTTCACACTTGAATTTGGGACTGAAAGTGAGGGGAAGGTGGGCTGAAAGGTGGGATGTCTGTGTCAGACAGCTTGATCCTGCCATTGTCTGCATTATCATGTATAAACTTTTTAATTTTCCATTCCAGCATGAATTTTTAGTGTTCTGTAACACCTGTCTTTTCTTCTTGAATCCTAAAAATATACCAAATTTATTTTAATCCAGAGATGTCTTCATAATTTTGTTTTTTGAGACATGCTGACGAATTTTCAATCTCAAAAATTATCAATTTAGGTGCCCCATAGTTATCAAGGAGAGTCTGTTTGATCTTAGCTGTCTTCCTTCAGCTGTAAGTGAAATACTGAAGTAACTCTCATCCAATAATGACAGCAAAATTGTTTACATGCCACAATGATTTGATTTAGCGCCCTCCTTCCAATAAGCACCCCCTCTGGAATACATGCCCCTCTCCCCCATGTTTTAAGTCAGAAAGGTTGAAAGGTGATGCTGTTTTGCTAAAACTTCATCTGTAATTTCATGCTTGCACAATTGATAATTATTATTACATGTATTGTTATTATTTTTAAGCTTGTCATTATTTTTATACTAGCCTTCGTCATTCAAAGGGTCAAATCTGGACTTCAAAACTGCAATGGATATCCTGGTTTGTTGATGTGAGTGCAGAATTGACTAATAGGGCAAAAAGGTCAAGGCTTATATTGAAGGTTAACAAAATCATCGTAGTTTGATTATAAATCAGTGCGTACTTTAAGTCGTTGTACCTAAGTCTAAGTGACACCCAGCTACATGTACTTTTTTTTGAAAAAGTTGCTACTTGTCATACAAGGCAAGAGGATGTGCTACTGGTTTGGGTGGCGTTTTCATGACTCGCTTAGCTACAATGGGGTTACATTTTCAATAGAGTTACTAGAGTGGTGACTAACACATTTTCATGATTTGGAAAATTATCATACATCAAAGTAAGGATTTACAAACAGAAAGGTTCAAATTAGATTGAAATGTACCAAAATGTTAATGCACTGAAGATGAAAAGTAAAGTGTTCTAAATTCACGTAAACAAATGTGTTGCTTCATTTTAGGATCATGACCTACTTAAAAGACTTGGTTTTAGCTAGATAGATGCATCTATAAACAGAAATTGACTAAGTTGGGATCGCAAAAATTACATTTCTGGTAAAGTGACTAACTTAGCAGATGGGGTATATAGTTGGCCACAGAATAGACTATAATAGGGCACATATTCTGAGAGGCCAGCAGCACATGGGTAGATGGGATCACAAAAATAACACTTCCCATAAAGTGACTCACTTAGCAGATGAGGTGTATAATTCGCCACGGGGTAGGCTATAATGGGGCAGGTTTTCTGAGAGGCCAGCAGTACATACATAGCAAAAATTGACCCAAAAACTCCCCCACGCCTGATCTATCAGGAAATTGTGCCATTTCAGTCAGAATATAAACACAGTGCAATAATATGAGGCATTCCCTTATTGAATGGGTTTAATGGGAGTGTATTTTTAAATGACTATTAGTGGAAATACATGCATTGTCAGTAGTGTTTTCAGGCATTTGGTTTGTGTCTTAGCCAGCTGTTAGCATCTGTGCAGTATTTATTGTGTTTTGCAGAGTTTGCAGCAGTACTGCTGTGGATGTTAGGGCCCTGGGGCCATCCTCATCCAGTGGTATACCTTATGAGTGCATGCATTGTTTTACCAAACCTAACTGCAAGGTTTCTTTTGCAGGGTCTATTTCAGCAAGCTGCCACTTTAGCGTTGGGTAGGCCAGTTGGTGTTTTAGCACTTCGGGGTGTGATTGTAGTTGCAGCTCCTGGGCCCCTTGGGCACCTAGCTTCCATTTGGGATGTGGGTGTGAACTTGATATTAAGCTATTTATTTATTTATTTGGAATATTTAGACAGGCTGGCTCAGTTCGGCTTTAAAAAGTAGGTTTAAATATGGGCCTCTATAAATGATAAAAAGGCCAGATGACCACACTGGGAGCCACATTCATTACTCTTTGTTGAAGTCTGTGTGGTCTTTTACTCTTTAACTCTCAAGATTATTAATTGATTCTCCACTCTAGATGCTGCACATTTGTATATTCATCAGTTATGAGAACTTTTCTGTTAGATCAAGGAAACATCCTCTACCTGAGAAGTCTGGGTATTCTCATCATCTGTTTGCTGGATAATGTAAGGATATTATTGAGAGAAGTTACCTGTAAAGGGTTAATGTCCCCTGCTTATAACCAGTACAGAGAAGATGTAGGAGAGTTAATGGGGCCTATGGTTTATCATCCTTAGCCAAGAAGACCAGAACATCTAACCATTTGCAGATGTTGTATCAAAGGCAGCACATCCTCCTCAGTTATTTTAAGAACCTAAGTGTTGTGGTGGTCTGGGGCTTGAACCCTCAAATACCAACACAGCCATAACACCTTCGCAATGTAAAAAGAAATGACAAGGACACATCCAAACCAGTCGCTCGATACTTTAATCTCACTAATCATTCTGGGAAGCATATGGCACTTTGTGGCCTTTCCCTACAACTAGGTAGTTCGGAGGGTCGCAAAACTCCACAACAAAATTATCTTTCAAACAGGCACTCTTAATCCCCATGGTATCAATGAATGCTTATCACTCAGCTAATTTATTCTTGTTTTCTCGGCATAATATTCTCACCAATAGCATAGCTCCATTTTCTGCTTATAAATACACACACAACCCACAATTCCTCCAATTTCTCTGATGAAGGGCTATTGCACTTGAAATGTCAGCTTTTAAACTCTATACAGAGGCCAATTTACTTTATTAACTCAGTTAATAATACTAAATTACCCTGTTATACTCTCCCACTGATGCAGCACCATAATTTCTTTAGAAACTTACCCCCTTTACCTGCACAGCAGTCCAGCACTCAACATGAGCTGACAGAAAAAACAATTCCTCTGTTTTATTTAGTTTTTCAGAATAATTATTGTCACTGTTTTTGTATATGGGGTCCTGTTCTACCCATTTTTTGCTTGTCTGACAACTGACAACAGACTGGTTGGGTCCTTGCTGGGTTTTTCTTTATGTTACAATCAGGTGAGCTAGCTATTACTTTGTTTATGAATACCAATTTAATCAGACTGTGAGTTTGTTTTTCAATTAGCAAATACAGTTCTCAGAACTCTACAATTGCAAATACTTAATTCAAATATTACTCTAATGTGGAATACTACTCTTGGCTTTGAAATAAGTGATGTTTGTGTTTATTTCGGACCATGTTTTGTACACATGTCTTGGTAAATAGGGAACACAGCATGGCTTACATGTGAAACAATAGACTAATTTGGTTCTCTCTGCTTAATTAACCCTATCAGCCCCAAGGGTAGTCAGCATGTAGGTTCTCCCTACAGTAATATTGCTGAATCATTCATTAACAACATGATAATAAAAATAAAAGATTCCTAACTTAAGACACTCTGATTACAACATGAATTCTCCTCATCAGTACCAAAGGAAATAATATTATGTAGTGAAGAGTCTAGAGAATATGGATATTGATTTTAACCCTTTAATTCCCATGAGTGAGCAAGACAGAATTTTTCCTTACAATATCACGCAGACAAGTGATGAGAATAAAGAAAAATATCAATTAAGGGATTATAAGTTGATCCAATACAAAATTCTCCAAACTGACTTCATAAGAACTGTACAGTAGACAGTAAGGAGAATTACTAATAAGATCTTAGGAGTTAAAGGGTTAAGGTGTTATACTACAGTAGAAGTACTTTATCAAAGTGATTGATGAAAACTAATTGACAAGGAAAGCAAACTAGGGTAATTAGTTTTCTTATATTCTAAAACAAATATAAAAGACTTGTTTGTTCTTCGCATAGGGAAATCAATTTTATGTTTATTGTATTCTATTTTAATATCCGATCGTTTGAACTGTAAAGTTGTAGGGGCTAATTTCAGTGCAATGCAGAATGTGCAGTGAACATAATAAACTGACCATCTTGTATCTAATTCGGATATGGCGGGCATTTCGATCGACCTAGCAACCATTACTCTGTAACGAGGTTAGTAAGGGTTACCTCAGTTCTCATATGTCACCAGGGGTCGTAGATACTTTTTCTTGTTTGAAAAAATGGTCAATAATGAGTTGGAATTGATTGATATTCTGCTTACCAAGAAGATAAACATAGGCATGCGTAGCATGCAAGAGTCATTATTTTGGCTGGGAGGGTTAGGATTGGAAACTTTGTGTTCCTAACACTATCAGTTTTGTAACAGAAAAAAAGCATAACTTCTGAAGTAACGAAAATATCGCATTACTTCACCTTAAGAGAAAGGAAAAAAAAACTAATTTATCTGAACTCACACGGGTATTTTTTGGTCTATTGTCTCTATTGTCTAAAAACCCCTAAGCAGAAATAAAATGTATCCGTGCCACGCCCACTGCTGTCACAGCTGTTGTTTAGTCTCGTCTTACAACGCCTTCTATTCCCCGTTAGAGAGAGAGCGTGTTGCGTGACGAGACCAAAGAGACTACGCCTACTGCCGTTCCTCATTTTTTCCAGAACCAGTGTAAAAATTGCTTCTTTTTGTTCCGATTTTAATGCGCGAGACATGTTAAATTCCGAAAGACACGAGTGCTTCTTCGAAAGCGGAATGAAAATTAATAACTTATCATTTACAGAGTTTGCCAGCTTTCGCATTTTTCCGTAAGAGCAACATGTGAAATGACACATTTGGCTTGTGGTTGACAGCTGGAGCTGTAACCGGAGTTTTGCAAAATAAAAATGTCATCGGACAGGCAAAGTCTTCACTCCCGTAAACTAAGATTTAACATTTAACACTTAACATTTAAGAGTTTTGATAAATCGTGGCGGCCATTTTGTTACTCCGCTCTCCGTCCGCATTTTTGCCCTTACAGTGTAATACTAAGGCAATTTTTTTGTATGATGTGGTCTTGATCAGCATTTTTCTTTAAAGATTCATTACTTGCATACTAGGTTCGCCTAAACTTCGCCATCGCCATCCCCACCGCCATCGCCGTTTCCATCGCCAGTTCAGCAACTGGTATGTTTTCGAAAATAGTCATTTACCGTTTTTATGCATGTCGCTTTTCAGGATCTTCTCTGTTTACAAATGTGACAGACATTATTTTTTGTTCCAGGCAAAGGAGTATGTTTCAAAATTTGGCGGAATAAATACTACCAGAAAGAGTTCCATATAGGTATTTAATTTCAGCACTTGAAGGCTTTTTAATTTAGATATATGTCTTTAAACCATAAAAAGCAAATATCTGACCTTTAAGGACAAACCACCATTAGGTCATATGAGGTGAAAATGCTAAGGCTTAAAAAATAACCCAGGCTCTCTAAAGAGTTCTTTAGCCAATGAATACCCTGGACACAATCGGGGGCCTCCTGCTAGTCTTTCCCGCATTTTTACTATAAATTGCATATATGAGACTGGCTGGCTGATGACCTGGAAATATTTTATGTAATTGTGGGAAGCGGTAGCTGTGTTTGAAGATTTCACCTTCAAAATCAAGAACGTCACAAAACATAAGGACGATATAGAAGAAGTTAAAACTCTGAAAAAATCCATCTTTAAGGTGGCAGAGGCCGTCGAGAAATTTGCTCTTAATTATAGCAAACGACACCTGAGTGGAATGAAACCTTCAAAAAGGATTCTTTCCTCAAAAATGGGTGAGCTTGTGGCCTTGAATCCTGTTTATTTTCAAAGTCTATTCCTCTGTTACTTACTGACTTGCTGAATGACTAACTGCGTTGTCTAATTTCCTAGATATTGTAAGAACCCAGGTAGAACCCAACTATTTAGAAACGTTATTGTTGATGTTATCGCTTCATCTGTTATTTTAATTTGTTTGATACTTTGATTTTTCGCGATGGAGAAGGTAATAAAAGTAGTTCTTGAACAATCAACAGAGAAAAAAAGAATCCTTCAAAATTGTAAAACCCTTAGTCTTGCTCTGTTTATTGAAACTTTTCTTGAATAACAGATTGGTGAGTAACACTTTACTAACTGAAACTGTCGAATCCTACAAATACTCTCCGCTTACTTCATACTATACACTGAGCTCAAAGTTGGCCGATTGTCTGCGATGCATATAAATGCAAGATTTTTAACCGTACTCTTAAAAACTCCCTAAAGAACTCTATAGTTCTCTTTTTTGTTGATTCTTGGGGGTTTTTAAGGAACATTGCTAGTTGTGTTTGTGTACAAGGATCTGCATAACCTACTTCTGATAGATCAAGCCATCAGGAGTGAAACAGACAACCAAAGGTGACGTTATTTTCATATTACTCCATGTCGTTTACCCGCAAAGACACATAACACGGAAACACATAAGATCTATGTTCAGCTACACTGAACTTAGAAACTTTAAAAACACCCTAACTGAGGTTGGAAGACTCCCTGCTTGTCTCTGACCGTTCCACCTTCATGAAAAATTGGCTTGAATCTACCAAAAGTATGTAATTTTTCTTCCTTGTTTCTGATCCATATCCGAATACAATTTCTTCATAGGTATGTCAATTCCAGGATTATGGCCGTTACTATGGACCCCAAGCCAGGGGTAAAAGACATTGCGAGAAAATGTCATCCTAAAGTTAAAAAACCTAAAGGTAACATGAGAATTCGTTGCTATGCATTTTTTAAAATTTATTTTGACAAGATAAAATCCATTTTCAGGTTTCGACAGCAGAGAAGCGCTGTATGTTTTGGAGTGGCCTCAGCAAAAGGTAAAAAGACTTAAATATATTAATGTACAGTATTCATTCCTTTACATTTATTGTTTTATAGTATTCATAGCGAAGATTAACACTTTTCCTGTAAGACAGCATGTTGTGGTTTTTATAGAGGGGAAGTCTCTTGTTAATGAAACTTAGCGGAAAATTGTCAAACATCACCTCTTCCCTAAACTCTTTGTTAACTTTACTTTTTTTTCATGTCTAACAGCTTTGCAGAAAAAGGATGTTATATAGTTGCATCAAAAAGCAACTCAGAAGAAACAGTTTGCAGCTGCAATCATTTGACGCATTTTGCCGTCTTAATGGACTACGACGGCAGCACAAAGGTAATAAAATAATTTTTGCCTTACTTAGTAATTTTTATGGGCTCAGTTAACTAACTCGATGTTATCGTTTAATTTTTCTTTTTTGGACACAGCTCACCGAGGAGGACAAAACAATTCTGAAAATTATCACCTACGTGGGACTGAGCCTTTCCATCGTCGGGATACTTTTCACATTAATACTTTCTTCTTGCCTCACGTAAGTGATGTACTTGAATAATAATGAGGTAGATTCTTAACTCTCCTAAACAAGGCTGGTAAGAAAAGAGATTTCAATGCCAATCTCCATGCAAACAAGAACAGTCATGTCGGATAATTCACAAACTCAAGCTACATGCCCCCACGTTTGACCAACTCATGTCTTCAATGTGTTGATGTAACAGTTGTTGTCGTTGTTGCTTTTGTATGATTCATTATTTCTTTTTTTTTACGATTATTTCATCAGAGATGTTTGTCAACCTCTCTCTCAAATTCGACTGAGTGTTTCTGTGTCCCTTGGAGCTGGACAGATCATCTTCCTCGCCGGAATAAACGCCACAGAAAACAAAGTCAGTGGCCTCTCCTTCTGTCTATAGAATGAGTTTACTCTTTGCACCGTAAATATCTTGTCGAAAAGAGCACGTTAAGAAGTATACGAAAACGTTTTCTTTTCACAGGCTGCCTGTGCTACAGTAGCAGCTCTGATGCAGTATTTCTTAATGGCCGCTTTCTGTTGGATGCTGATCGAGGGAATTTATCTCTACTTCTTAGTAGTGAAAGTTTACAACACCAAGATGTACATGTATCATGTCATCTCATGGGGTGAGTTTTGTATTTTAAAACATGCACTGGTAACTGTAACCATGCTTTCGGATCGCCAAATCTGGTGTTGTTATGCAGTAACGTGTTCGATTTCCTTCCTTTCTTTATGGGTAGGTCTTCCAGTGATCTTGGCATCGCTGCTGGAAAAGAAGGGTTACAAAGCTATACGAGTGATAAACAGTAAGAAAAAAATCGACGGTTTGTTGTTGCTCTTCTCCTTTAATTCGTGGCAATTAATTCTTTGTTTTGTTTTTGCATATAGTTTGAGATCGGGATCATTTCATTTGCTGAGGATTTGTGTGTCTTTCTTGTGTCTCATTTCTTCGAATTTAGTTGCTGGCTTTCCTCGACTAACAACCTGATCTGGATATTCGTCGCCTTCGTGGCTTTCATTGAAGTTGTGAGTTTATGGTTTGTGTTGGTGATTGTGATTGGTATACCTGGACTACTTGCTGCTAAACTGTTGAGACAAGCAAAAGATAGCTTCATAAACTCTCTAACTTTTACTACATAGTATGAGAAAAAAGATCCTTGCCCTTCCTTGTTGATGTTTTCTCACTGTTTCGCATTGATATACCAAGATATGTTTTCGAGCAAAAATAACTCTTAAAAAACATTGATCGAGATGAAAGGAACAGGAAGAGTAGGAGATATCAAATTTACGTAATTTAACATAAGGATTCACTTTGCATATTTCACTCAGTTCAGACACTTAAGTTCGCGATTTCTTTAGCTCATTGTCAGAGAATCGAAGCTCATAATCTAGGTCCCTCGGTTGGAAGTTCTATTCCCTGTAAATGACTCTTCATCTCACGCTTATTACCAAACTAGTAACGTCTTTGGCAAGGATCCTCTCCTACTTTAGCCATGCGATAACCATATCTAAATAATCGATTTATTTATATTGTATTCTTCAGCTCAACATCATGATACTCGCACGAGTCATAAAGGAGATGACCAATTTGCTGCAGCCAATAGGGGAAGACGACCATTCTCAGCAAATACGGTAACATTCACAACATAAAACTAAAACAATATAATGGAAGAGGTTGCCTTGTCCTCCCGTGAGGCTCTATTTGCCTAACGTCCTCATTTTTTAATCAGTAAGACCTTACGATATCTAAAAATGAAAATTCATCGTCAAAGGAAAATAAAGGAATGTTTTCTTTTTAACTCTTAGAATTAGCATCAAAACATGCGTGGTGATGATTCCCCTGCTGGGTGTCACGTGGCTATTCTGTCTCCTCTCGCCTGTACATACAGCTTTCCTTTACATCTTCACCATACTTAACTCTGCTCTGGTCAGTGTTCGATGGTAATTGTCAAAAATCATTCAATCTCTATCCTTATTTTACTTTATAACCATATGAGACACCCTTACAATGGTCACATCATATCTATTGAAATTTGAGACCAAAAATGCCGCTAACTATGCAAGAGAAGACTGACTTCTTTTTTAATTATAAGATATGCAAGTTTCTCTCGTTCTTGGAAATCTTAATAGATATTTGACTAATTTGTTTGTATATTGTAAAGATTAATGATCTTGAAATCATTTTTTGCTGCAGGGTTTCCTGATTTTCGCTTTTCACTGCATGCGAAACACCCAGGTAAGATAAAACATAAAACTAATTATTAACTGCATATCATCAAGTTTTAGTGTTTCGATGTATATCCGAGTACTTGTGTTAAGAACCGTATTTCGTGTTGTTCGTCTATCTGCAGAGAGCGTCTCAAAAGAAAGAGGAATATCGTTTTTCCATCTTCTATAGAGAACAACTCCACAAGGAAGAGCTCACAGGTCAATCCAAGTGAGGTTGGGGATGTATGGGCAGTTGAATTGCAATCCTATGCTGAGTTTGAATAGAATTCGAACTTAAATAACTAGATCCAGCCAGAAGGAAGTGACGGTCAATTACTTGGTACAGTCACTTAGTTAACAGCAGTAAGTCGGTTACGATCGATCTGATTTGCGATCTCGAGCTAAAAGAGGTCTTTCTTTTCATTATTGTTTAAGCACTCAACTAGCTGTAATTGTAATCTATTTTCTTTAGGATTATAAGTACATTTTCTCGGCGATCGTATATTTGCAGGCAAAATTCATCGAAATAAACCAATCTATAAATTTAAATTTCTAATGGCTCAGTACCTTGATGGCTGTCCTTCGACTAAGACCACAGTCTGCTACAGACGAGGCAAGATTTTTTCCCAGGAAATTACGACCCTTCTTTCTTTAAAAACCACTCTCGCACGCAGCTTTAATTAAATGTATTTATCTTTTGATTCTTGCGCGCTAACTTTCTGTGCTTACTGCATGATTATTTTATATTCGACGTTTCACTTATTAAGTTTACAAACGTCTCACCCAACACTGTCATTACTTTTTACTATGGAAAATAATAACTGAAGCCTAGTCATGCAGAAATGAAAAACCAAGAAACTTTCTGGAGCATTTTATTAGGTAACGTAGTTATGATGTAAATGCACTCATATAGTTGTGTTGTAAGCTTCCGGAATTTTTGAGAATGGTTTGTACATAAGGCCTGACAGTCGTGCAGCAGTAGTACTTGCTGTTGTCGGGAGTGACTGACTTTTCAGAAAGCTATTACGAGAGAGAGCTACTGTGGAAGATTGTTAATTTGGAGGCACTTTAGAGACAACTGTGAGATTGTGTCAGTGTTGAGCTAAGGAATAGTTTGTGGTGGGCTTCTATCAGTTTATTTAAGGATAATTATTCTACTTCCTTTAAGAGTCACTCCTTGGTGAGAAAATTACAAGTCTAATAAATTAGTTTGGTTTGTTGATAAATGATGTTCTTTCTGTCGGTTTAATAACAATAATAGTCTCAGCACATAACGCTGACATTCAAAGTTGTTGCTTAATGAATAAGTAGATGAATACGTAAATGTTTGAATAAATAAACAACTAATTTAGAAAGAACAGAAAAACCCCTTATGATTGGATCTTTTGTGGATCAGTTACATTTATCCATTTGTTATTCGCTATTCCTAAGATAAGGAGTATCGGTTTGAATCGAAAATACATCGATTAATAGGGAATTCAACTGGGCCAAAGTTAGCCGGAAATGGCATAAACCAAGAGATTATAAACTATTCGGTACACATCATTCAACAGCGATTAAAAAACTTTTACACAGAGTATACAATTTAAAGTGAGAAGCGGAGACGAAGTGTTGAATAGGAATTTCAACATGCCAGAGAAGGAGTCGATTATTTACAACAGTCTGGGTTACGTCATACCCATTTATAAATATACGTGGATGACGAAGCGTACGATTTAAGCGGAAGAAGTAAAAAAAAAAATTATCCTGGAATATGCAAGTATATTTCTATCTACATCGCTCAAATGCAATAGGTCAAAGCGCTTCAAGCTTCGATTGACTAAATACATCGCAACTAGGACTAGGGAATATTCCAGAATAAATAATCAATTATTCCTTGAGCGCATAGAGATTAGTAGTATAGTATAATACCTCGCCCACAGAGCACATCACTCTGACCCAGGAACGTCTCGCACAAAGAGCATTTGACCTCACCGCTCCTTGTAAAATGTTGGAATTCAAACATTTGAACACAAAAGTGATGGTCTGCATGATGCTTTTGCAGGGGAGAGTTGTTTTGGAGGCTGAACATTAAACTATGGCCGTTAACCTCCTTTGGTTTTCTGATAAAATAACGATTAACTTTATGTAAACTCACATCGAACTTATGATCTGAGATAACCGAGAAGAAATCCTTTGAGTCGGAGTTTGCCGTGGTATAAAAATAATAATACACCTTAATTAACACACGAGCGAGTTAGTCCATCACTGTTGAAGGCATACGAAGTAATTAGACCCATCAAATGAAACGCGCAGCATGTCATAGGCGAGATGAATAAAAAGAAATCATTTCCATTTATGCATACGAACAGATGGCATACTAGCTTTAGCTTCCCGTTGATAAAACAGAAGTTTGTTTAAGACAACTTTCATATAGCAGAGCTCATAAAGAAACTACCATTCTTAACATCAATTACTTTTGAGCTGCTTCTTTACAAAACTTCAACTACAAAAAGTGTTTTATAATGTGGTGGATTTTTTCGATTGTATTAATAGAAACAATGCTCTACATCTGGTGGAAGCTGCTTTTTGCCCATTGGTCCGTCTATGACAGAAAGAACATAAATGGAGGCAAACGCCATGACCATGTGATCAGAGATCATGATTTGCATTAAACTCTAAATCGTACGAAGGGGTTTTACGAGGATGCCGCAAATCCGCAACTCTAAAGCGTGGTGAATCAACATAATAACTCTCAACGGCAACCTTTGATTATCTTGGTTACGATGAAGTGGATGATAAATGGCCATGAATCCGTCAAGATTTCCAAAACCCTTTTAACATGCTTTGTGCTGGGTAAGTACGACGCTAGTTATTCCTGTTTTTTCTTAGGTAGCTATGACACCGTCGAAATTAACTTTCCATTTTTCAAATATTTGTTTCGATTTTCACTCCTACGGAACTCTAATAATGAAACAAACCGAACTCTACACATGTCCTTTCTAACCTATCGGTCCATCATTAAAGCAAAACTTGGGGATCTATGTATCATCAACATTATCATTATTTTAGGTTTCTCAATATTTTTCACTTTCCATACAATTCCAAATAATTAAAAAAAAATTAATAACCCGGAATGACACATTCGTATAGGTGTAAAGACAGCTATTGACAGCAAACTATATTAGTATCGTGCGCTTGATGAATTGCGAGATGAGTACAACTGAGTCCAACAAAGTGCAGAATGTTTTTTAAAAGTTTTGCGCTATGTTAGAACTACCTTTGTAATATCTTGACTTTCCATTTGCGAAACATTCATATCGATTTCGGGATGTCCTGTGAAAGTCAGCCAAACCAATCCGTGAAAAAAATTGTCAGGTGGTAATTATTTGGCACTCTTAATTAAAACAAAACTTACCAGACTCTAAAGATGTCCGCATTAAACTCTTAGTTTATAACTGAAGAAGGATCTCTTATAAATTGGATTCCTGAAGCAATTTATACAGAGCAAAGTAATCATAAAGCAAATAGCACAAACGAGACATTCACGCGGTGGTCATGTTTTTTGCGTCATGGTGGTCTGCAAAACAGCTTTGGCAGCCATATTAAGGATGCAGGAACACAATAGCTTAATTGCTGTCGTTTTATGTCACTATGACAAGATATCAAAAGGGAAAGACGTCTCCTCTTTTTATGCTTCAGATGGTTGTTGTACATTCGACGTGCTTAGACAAACGATCGAAGTTAATCAACCGGGTCCACTTTAATTGGAACTAGATAGACTGATTTGAAGTTTGATATTCGACCGGGGGGTTGGAAAAAACATGGTTGAATTGGTATACTTTTTCCTTAATCATCGTACGTTAAAACACCATACCTCTTCTTGAATTTTGATAATTGATTTTCAGACAAAGCTGAGGGGTTAATATGAAGTGCACTCACAGAGATATAATTGAAATAACCCTTAGAAATATGACAATTTTTTATGTGTTAAAATTCAGCAATGAACTCCTGTTTTTCTTTTTTGATTTATGCTCAAATAAAAATAATTGGGCTTTTAATAAAATCCTCTATCCAGTCATGTTTAATGGATTACCCTGAAATTCTACGAGCATTATGGGCGATGATGTTACTTGGTTTGAGCGAGAACTTTTGATCCAGTTAACCGATAACCGAGAATGAAAAGCTCAAAGTTTACGGGGAAAATGGAGAAAATCAAAGCCAAATGAACTCATGAATAAATTCCCAGTGGATCAGGACCTAAAAGGTCAATGCCGATTGAAAAATTGGGCAGTTCTTCGCTGGTTTCTTCGGTATTTCTAAGAGAAAGAAACTGTACTGCAGCTTAACACGACAGAAATTCTAAAGCCAGGTTTTAAAAAAAGCTCACGTCATCTTATTTACGCACGGGCGTGCGTAATAAAGATTTTGTTCATAGCAGCTCAATAGGACTTGAATAGGGCAAGCGCGCGCGCTATGTTATGATGTATTATGTCTTGAAATTTGATCTTGCTTCTTAAAAGTAAATATTGTTCACAGAATATGCTCAGCTCACCTAACTTGTGCGTGTGAGCGGTGAATGAATTTTAAAGCGCGTATTAGTAGTTGAACATACTAATTTCCGGGACAAGTGTTTCAAAAGAAAAATTGAATTACCCTAGTATTGTCCTTTTTTGCATCGACTACAGCTGGAAAACAGCGATCGAAATTGTATGTCTCACAACTTTTGTCCAGCGCGCTGTGGTTAGGATAATCTAGCCGACGGAATTTTCCCTTTCCACAAGTTACAAGGCGTGTTTACTGATATCAATGAGTGCATGTATGTTATTTTGAACATAACGAATCGAAGTATTTTATTTTTCTGTGTGTTTGCGTGTGTGTATTTCAAAATGGTTGAATTGGTTTAGTTTTTCCTTTCTCGTCGATATCTGATTTTCTGAGCGAGCTGAGGCGCCCACTCATAAAAGATAATTAAAACAACTCTTAAAATTCAACAATTTTCATGTTTTAACATTCAACAATGGAACTCCTTACAGCCGCATGGAGATTCTTTTTTTTTTTTTAAGCTTTATTAAGTGAATCTTGTCTTTGTCTTTTAATAAAGTTCTCTTTTTCATAATGTTTATTGATCACCCCGAAATTATACGAACATCACGGACGATGATACTTTGCGGCTCATGTTCCTCATACCAGGGTAATGTACAAAGAATTCCAGCCTTGAGCCTTACTGAGAGCCTTCGGATAAGGTGCTATTCAAATATCGCGGCACCCAAACCGTTAGAACCTTCAAACTATTGTTGAGTTATTAACACTGCTGACTGCTCGTCAAGTTGGACGCCATAGACAATTAAAACACATTTCTCTTTAAATTATTCTTTTTTGCACTCGAAAGCAAACCTTATACTTATCTCATTGCTTTTACGAAAAAAAATAACTAATTACAAAAATGGGTTCCGTAGGTTCCACGGTCTGCTGATCCATAGTTTAGTAACACCATGAATATGGGAAAATCCTCACAAAATTTTGGAGACCAACCCCACAAGATTCAAACTGTGCAGGAGTTTTAATTGAGCGGTCAGATTTGATACCTGATTAATTCGCTTAACGAAATATCGTCCCATTCGAATTGTTGAGAGCTAGAGCGAAATATTTTTTTCCATCGTTTTATAGTTAAGTTGCACTTCGAATACCCGTCTAAAAATTCTGTCCAAAGGACGTTCGCGAGGTTCCACTATATCCTTAAAAATGTTTCCCTTGTGTAACAAGTTTTGTTCAGCTGGTGGTAAATTGCACAGATGCTGCATTTTATTTAGATCTTCTCCGTCTGCTCCCTAAGGAAGGAAATAAAAATCATGGGTAGATGTTACAGGGCATATAGCAAATAAATGCATTAGTACTGGTCTAACTCGAAATCTAATAAACTTTTCATAGTTTCAAATGTTATTCTTAAGATGACAATCAATTTATTTTCTCATTTTCTCTTCTACAGTCATCTTTCATTTGTTGATGGATTTGCCAGGAACAGGTTAGTAATTGTAATTCCAATTTTAACATTTATGTACCTCAAAATGAACGGAAAAAAAAGCAATATCTGACTGATTTCGCTAACAACTAGTCACAGACTTTGTGATTTAAAACGTAAGTTGGAGAGCAAAACAAAAAAGTCAAAGAATAACGGTGTCATTACCTTGATCTCTCTTATTTCCACTTTTAAAACCTTGCCTAGTTCTAATTTTTGCTTCATTGGCGTAGAGGGTTTTGATGCTTATCGTTGGTTATTAAAATTAATTGGATAAAAAATACTTTCTCGTATCCATCATGAGCATTATTACATGAGTGTAAATATATGAAAATCACATACGTGTATTGCAGTTGAAGAAAAGAATATGGAAGCGATCCTCGCAGTTATGAACACTACTTAAGCAGTCGTGAATATAGGGCCTGAAAAAGAAAACTAGCTGCCAGTTGGCTTGTTAGCTCAGTTGGCATAGGCTGCACTGGTATCGGAGAGGTCATGGATTCAAATTCCGCATGTAACCGTTCATAACTGCGAGGATTGCTTCTACATTCGTATCAGCATTATTGTTATCATCAGCGTACATTTCATTTATTTATTTATTCCTTTATTTTCTTCTCATAGAGTGCCAAGTAACCTGTTTCAAAAACTCCTCTTACATCTTTTCGAAAACGGTAGGAAGTTGGGATAGAAACAGGGATATCTGCTTAAGTCAGGGAGGTTACTTAGTCTCCATCGAAACTGAAGAAGAGTGGCAGTTTATCAATCATGACGTTGAAAAGCGTGTTTCTTGGAGTACTAGTGCATGGCACATTGGTTTAGAGAAGGAAGGCAGGGTTTGGACTTGGCTGAGTGGAGAACAACTGAATATTTCGAAATGGCTAGTTTCTGAGCCAGGAGGTAACGACAAAAGGGCGGAAATATCCAATAATGGAGGTCTCTTTAACGGTATCCCTTCGGGTGATGAAAAAAATGACTACATTTGCGAGATACCGGGAGGTAAGATCACATTCTAACCATAAAGTATATTATGTGCCAAAACATTACAGTCTTGCACTTGTGCCATGAAAATTCATCTTGTTTCTTAGAAGTAAAAATATTGCTCACACAATATGCTCAGCTCACCTAACTTTTACGTGTGAGCGATGAGTGAACTTTTAGGCACGTATTAGTAGTTAAACATAATGCCCATGAAAATTTCCGAGACACATGTTTTCTAAAAATATTTTGATCACTCTAGAATTTTCCATATTTTGCATGATTGCTTGCAGCCAGAAAAACAACGATCGAAATTGTATATTTCACAACTTTTGTCGAGCGCGCTGCGGTTGAGATAATCCAGCCAACGGAATTTTGCATTGCCACAAGTTACAAGGCGTGTTTACTGAGGTCGGTGAGTGTATGCATGTTTTTTTTTTTAACATAACTCATCGAAGTATTTTTTTTTATTTTTATTCCGATGTAAAATGAAGGAAAGTTCTATTGATGAATTCAGTTGTAAACAAATACCTCATCTTTTAAGTTTCTGAGTTACTTCGAGTGAAGGTTTTGGTTTATTACAAACAGTTTTTAGGCCGCGTGTCAACCCATTGAATGACATATTTGCTACCAAAATTAGTTCAAACCATTTAAAGTCATATTTGCCACCAAAATTAATTTCAAAAAACATTTTTTTTTGTTGGCCAAATTGACTTGAGAGAGAGAAAGAGAGAATTAATAAATTATCAATCGGCTTCATTTGCTTTAAAATGATTTGCTTAAGATACTGCCCAGCAGGAAAAACGAAATAAATTTATGAAAATGGCAACAAAGTTAGAGATGTACTCGGCGACTTACGCAAGCGATACCGTGCCCGTGGGCAGGGATAGAAAAATCCAAAGCGCATTAAGAAACATTACGATTGCAAGATTCGTTACCATGCCCTCTGAAAAAAAAACAAGTAATAAAAACAGTTCTTTCGAGAAACGTTGTTAGAAAAAAGCGTGTTGGAGGCGCTGCGCCGGTATCATAGTGGTCATGGGAGCAAATCCCATACAGGCCTGAATTTTTCAGGCCCTATTTTCACTACTGCTCAAGTAGTGTTCATTACTGCGAAGATCGCTTTTATATTCACGTCTTTATCCGCACGATACGACTTTTATATATTTACAGTCGTTTACAATTGTCATAATAATCAGTTTGTTTATCATCTTTATGATGATGACTATTTTTTTCGTCTTTATCATTTTGTAGAATGCCCAAAAATAACTTTTAACAACTCTTGGTACATCATTTCGGTATCTGGATGGTCCTGGAGCCGGAACAGAGTCATCTGCCAAAGCCAAGGAGGGGATTTAATTTCCATCGAAACCGAGGAAGAATGGAATTTCATTGATAACGAGATTCAAAGGCGAAATAATACGAACTACGACAATAGATGGAGTATTGGTTTAGAAAAAAGGGCCGGGAATTGGACCTGGGTGAGTGGAAGACCGCTGACTATTTGCAAATGGGGAAAAGGGGAGCCAAGTGGTGAAAACAACGCGACTTTCATGAACAAGCTGAACCGTAATGGCGAACAAGGCGTGTTTGGTAGTATTAATCGTTTACGTCAAGAACACGCTTATATTTGTGAGATTGCAAATGGTAAGTTTTTGTTTTTGTTTTTTTTTGGTTTTTTGGTTTTCTCGTTTGTTTGTTTTTTTTTTAAACTGAAAGGTACCACAAGCGCTTCAGCGTAACAATAACATTCTTTGCTAATGTTTGCGATCCTCACGTCAGAATTTACATAAAATCCTCTGACAGTCAGGATTAAGTTTAAACTTACCTTTGCATAAATGAAAATATGTTTTAAACAATCTAAGCAGACGTTTTCACGATATACATGTCTAACTTTTAATCCTGTGAGCAAAGAAAAGTTACTATCGCTATTACGAGTAACAACAACTATGAAACTTTCAATCATCAGTTCTTTTCATGTGGTTTATTTATCCTTTCGATTTAATGAAATGATGGTGAATACAAATCGCAAAAAATCATTAGTCCAATTGCTTTGTTAGATAATAACGCATGATGTTGTGAAGTGCGTTATCTTCAACTAGTGACTCACGTCAGTTAAGACACATGTTAATTATCTTCTTATAAAATAAATACAAAAGACATGCAGACTTGTTTGTTCTTCGCATAGGGGAATCAATTTTATGTTAATTGTATTATATTTTAATATCCGACCTTTTGAACTGTAAAGGTGTAGGGGCTAATTTTAATGCAATACAAAATGTGCAGTAAACATAAACTGGCCGTACTGCTTCTAATTCGAATATTGCGAGCATTTCGATTGACCTGGCAACTATTACTCTGTAACGAGGTTAGTAAGGGTTACCTCAGTTCTCATATGTCACCAGAGGGTGTAGATACATTTTCTTGTTTAAAAAATGGTCAATACTGAGTTGAAATTTAATTGATATTCTGTTTACCAAAAGATAAACACAGATATGCGTAGCATGCAAGAGTTATTATTTTGGCTAGAGGGTTGAGATGGGACACTTTGTGTTCCTGACGCTATTAGTTTTGCAACAGAGAAAGAGGAGACCTTTTAAAGTGACGAAAATATCGCATTACTTCACCTTAAGGAAAAAAAAAGACTAATTTATCTGAGCCCACACAAGTATTTTGTTGTCTTTTGTCTCTACTGTTTAAAAACCCATAAGCAAAAATATAAGGCATCGGTGTCACGCCTTCTGCTGTCTCCTTCGTAGCTGTTGCTTGGTCTCGTCACACATCGCACTCTATTCCTCGTTAGGGAGAGAGCGCGTTGCGTGACGAGACCAAAGAGACTACGCTTACTGCAGTACCTTTGACAGGGAGAGAATTAACATTACTTATTTCTAGTTAGTTGCCTGCAAAATGTAATTCCACATAATTTTACTACAAAAAGCAAAACCACACCTAGTTTCTCTGAACTCACTCAGGTTGTGTCAAAAAACTCTCTAAGCAAAAGTAAAATGCATCGGTGCCACGCTTAACGTTGTCTCCTTCGCAACTGTTGTTTGGTCACGCCACACAACGCCCTTTATGCCTCATCAGAGAGAGAGAGCGCGTTGGTGATGGAATCTGATTGGTGGAAAACAATTCAAGCACCTGTAAAACTGCAGTCTAATGATTGGGAATGTTTGACTGTTGTTGACGTAATACGCGACGGAAGTAAGATGTTTGGCGTGAGTGTTGTGAGAAAAGGAGCAGATAAAACACCTTTAAACTTAAAAATGATGCAACAAGTTAAATACAAACCTTTCATAGCCCGATAAATCTCTACCTCAGTCGACCAGGCTCTTACCAAGGCCACAAACCATTTTACTTATCAAATGAGTCCAAAATTTCTGGTTCATGTAATTCTTTATGCACGGCCCCCCGATTCCATGACATCATTTACGAGAAAACAATACTCAAGCGCTGTGAGATATCCAAATGCTATGACGTAATTGGTGCGAGATACATATTCTAATGCAGCAATCTGATTATTGAGATATATACTAAAAAAGCGACAGTCTGATTGCTACGAAATAAATACCCTTACGTGGCGATCAGATTAGTGCGAGCAACATGTCATTCTACACAGAAACATAGTTATTTTTTAATGATAGAAATTACGAAAAAAAGTTATTTCCGGTGCAGGTGGCTTAACTTGAATGGTAGTGCTGCTCACAGCGGAACAATTTGTTTACTTTTTAGATTAATTAATTCCTCTGTATTGTATTTGTATTATTTTTACAGCAGACCCAGCTCCTGGAAAAAAATATTTGACGGACTCTTACCCTGACTACGTTGGACCACCTTGCACGCAACAATATGGTAAGAAGTATGTCTCGAGTACAACAAATGACCCGTTCTCCCGCTCTCAGAAAAGCAAAATTACAAAATGATAACAGGAGACAGCTCAAGATAAAATGAGAAATTAATACGTCATATTCAGTGGTTTAATGATTAATACGCGCGGATATTTTGCGACTTGTGTGGCATTTTCCGAGCCCCGTAGCGGCGAGTTGAAATGACAAAAACTGGGCAAAATGTGTATTTGTCTTATATGTTAAACCAGTGATTAAGGGATGTATTATTGCATTATCATTTACTAGTATTTTCGAAAAACATCTTACAGCCCTATTTGAGCATCGATCACACCAGAAGTGTGCGAAAGATGAAAATAATGCAAAGGAAACAATGAGAGTGTTCTATACAACCAACCGAGTGGATTTAAGAGTTTTGATCGTTCATAGCGGCCATTTTGTTACTCAACGTTACCGTCCGCATTTTTGCCCTTACAATGAAATGTTGGGTAATGTGGTTCCAATACAAAAATATAAAACGTGGGTTGTCTACAAGGGAATAACACGCGATGGAGAAAAGTGTAATGAGGCAAAATGGAATTTGATTGGTGGAATACAATTCAAACAAGAAAACACGAACAGGCTATTAAAATTTATCTTAAAGCTTTTTCACCTACTTGGGAAAACTCAAAAGGAAATATATCATTCTCTAGTATTTTAACGATTAGTTATCGAAAAACATCCCGAAGCTTCATCTGGGCATCAATCACAGAAGGCGTGTGCGAACGACTAAAATAGTACAAAGGAAATAAGAGTGTTCTGTTTAACCAACGAAACATCTAGTGCATTTGAGAGTTCCGATCATTCAGAGTGACCATTTTTTTACTCTGCTTTCCGTCCGCATTTTTGCCCTCAAAGTGTAATGCTTATGCAATTTTTTCTTATGATATGGTCTTGATGTTTATTTTTCTTTAAAGATTCATCAATTTCTACGTCATACTCGCCCTCGCCCTCGCCCTCGCCCTCGCCCTCGCCCTCGCCCTCGCCCTCGCCCTCGCCCTCGCCCTCGCCCTCGCCCTCGCCCTCGCCCTCGCCCTCGCCCTCGCCCTCGCCCTCGCCCTCGCCCTCGCCCTCGCCCTCGCCCTCGCCCTCGCCCTCGCCCTCGCCCTCGCCCTCGCCCTCGCCCTCGCCCTCGCCCTCGCCTTCGCCCTCGCCCTCGCCCTTGCCCTCGTCATCGGCCTCAACCTCGCCATCGCCATCTCCATCGCCGTCGCCGTCGCCATCGCTGTCGCCATCGCAGCTGGTATGTTTTCGAAATAGTCATTTACCATTTTTACGCATGTCATTTTTCAGGATCTTCTCTGTGACACAAATGTTTTTTTTAATTCTAGGCAAAGGAGTATGTTTCAAAATTATGCGGAATAAATATTACCAGAAAGAGTTCCATAAAGGTATCCAATTTTCATAACTTAGAGGCTTTTTAACTTTGATAGATAAACGATAAAAAGTAATTATTACATGCACACCGAGATTTAAGCGCCAGAAAGCATCGAGATAAAAATAGTCTCTTCACGCCAGAGAAGCCAGCTCATTGGTCCTACGATTTTTTTCACCAGTGAAAAACGACGTATCGATTTTCACCAGTGAAGATATCTGTGTTGCTTGCTCGCCGTTCCTCTTGACTGACAAATAACACATTCTAAGAGCTTAGGCGTATTTTTCTTTAGAAAGATGGCTTCAAATCAGACAAAACGTTTTCAGAGCCTAAATTCATCAGTAGAAGAGTTCACAGAAGGACAGGAAAACGAAAACACCAAGAAAAAGACAGAACACGATGTTGCTCTGTTCCACGAATTTCTTGTTTTGAAATGCGGAACGAGTCTCGAGTTTTCGCTTCTGTATTTCAAATTTTAAACTTCCGTAGAACTATTTCGACATACTTTCAGAATGTCTTGTTTTAATTCTGAATAGTTCTGCCTTTTAACGGCGTCTTTGCTTGATGATTTAAATGTAAAGTATTTTACAAGGAAGCCATTTCAGTGCAACTCTCGAACTGCGAGGCGGTTTGACGCGCGTTGTTTTCCTTTGAAAGAAAATAAAGATAAGTTTATCTTTGAGTTCTGTTCGCCCATGAATTTCGGTATGTATATATTAAATAAGTTAATTCACGGTTAGTTCGCTTGTGCGATTTTTATTTACTCTTTGTGTGAAAATCGCACGCGCTCACCAACCGTGAAATAACCTATAAATATATAACCTTTAAGGATGAACCACCACTGAAGCCATATGAGGGGAGAATGGTGAGACTTAAAAAATAATCCAGTCTCCTAAAAGAGTTCTTTGGCCAATGAATACCCTGAACACCATTTGGGGCCTCCCGCTGGACTTTTTCCACATCTTTAATATGAATTGTAAATGTGAGACTGGCTAGTCAATGACATGGAAATATTTTATGTAATTGTAGGAGGCGGTTGCTGTGTTTGAAGATTTCACCATAAAAATCAAAAACATCACAAAAGACAAGGTAGGCACGGAAGAGGTTAAAACACTGAGAAAATCCATCTTTGAGGTGGCAGAGGCCGTCGAGAAATTTGCTCTTAATTATAGCAAGCGACACCAGAGTGGAATGAAGCCTTCAGAAAGGATCGTTTTCCAAAAAATGGGTGAGGCTGTGGCACTCAATTCTGTTTAGTTTCAAAGTCTATTCCCTTGTTACTTACTGACTTGCTGAGTGACCAAATGAGCTGTCTTATTCCCTATAGCTAGATGATGTAAGAACTCAGTTATAAACCCAACTTTCTAGAAACTTTGTTGTTGGATGTCATCTAATTATCTGTTTTTTTTAATTTGTTTGACACTGATCTCTCGCGGTGGAGAAGGAAATTTAAGGTATTCTTAAACAATGAACAAGTGAGAATCGGAATCCTTCAAATTGTGAAACCTTTCTCTCGCTCTGTCATTGGAAACTTTTCTTAAATAATAGATCGGTGAGTAACGTTTTACTAACTGAAATTGACAAATCTAACAAATACTTTCCGCTTACTTCATACTATACACTGGGCTCAAAATTGGCCTATCGTCTGCAATGCATATAAATGCAAGACTTTTAACCGTACTTGTAAAAGCTCCCCAGTGAACTCTATAGTTCTCCAAAGAGACGGTTCGAGGAACGAATTGAGTTTTGACAATTTTAGTCCGTCCAGTACTTCTCACATTTTCATCAGTTTTACATTTAAAAATGTTTTATAAATGGTTGAAATCGTCGAATAGTCCTTGAAGGGCAAATGAGATCCAAAAAATACAGGTCCATCCGATAAGATTATTAAATATTTGTGTATACCGCAAAACGCATGTTTGTGTAGGTGTGCTATTGCAAATTTCACCATAGGTGCTTTCATTTGTCATTTTTTCCCGACAGTTTTGGTCATTCAAAAAGCCTATCGCCAGAATGCAAGTTGCCTCCTCTTTGAGGAACAACAATGGCAAGCGAGGATTGATATCGCTTCTTCAAATTTTGAGGAAAATGGTTCGTATTAACTACTGTGGTAACTTTACAGCTTTTAGTATTACCTTGGTTTCTCCAATCGAAATTTCTGTATTGAAATAAAGTCTCATATAAATGCGCCTCCTTAGTTTACATAGTCTATCTTCTTTAATCATTTGCCTTCCTTATAATGTTGTTTAATAACTTTTTTGTTGATTTTTGGGGGGTTTTAAGGATCACTGGTAGTTGCGTCTATGTACAAGGATCTCCATGACCTACTTGTGACAGATCAAGTCGTCAGGAATGAAACAGGCAACCAAAGGTGACGTTACTTTCATATTATCCCATGCCGTTCACCCCCAAAAACACATAACTCGGAAACACATAAGATCTAAGTTCAACTAACCTGAACTTAGGGACTTTCCAACAACCCTAACTAAGAATGGAAGACTCCCTGTTTGTCTCTGACCGTTCCACCTTCATGAAAAATTCGCTTGAATCTATCAAAAGTATGTAATGTTGCTTCCTTGCTTCTGAGCCATTTTCAAATAAAATTTCCTCATAGGTATATTAACTCCAGGATAATGGCCGTAACTATGGACCCCAAGGCAAAGAAATTGGGAGAAAATGTCATCCTAAAGTTCAAAAACCTAAAGGTAACATGAAAATTAGCTGCAATGCGTTGTTTGTATTTATTCTGACAAGATAAAATCCATTTTCAGGTCTTGGCAGCAGAGAAGCGCTGTACGTTTTGGAGTGGCTTTAGAAAAAGGTAAAAAAACTACAGTATATTATTGTATGGTATTAATTCCTTCTTAAATTAAATTAAGTACGGAGGAGAATGAATGAACTTTCTCAGATGTTTTTGAGCAGATGAACACTTTCCTGGAAGCCAACATGTTGTCGTTTTTAGAGCGGGGAAGTCTTCAACGGAAGAAAATCTAAGCGCAAAATTGTCAAACAGCACCTCTTACCCAAACGATGAATAATTTTTTAACTTTGCTTTTTTTCATGTCTGACAGCTTTTCAGAGGAAGGATGCCATGTAGTTACATCGGAAAGCAACTCAGAAGAAACAGTTTGCAGCTGTAATCATTTGACGCATTTTGCCGTCTTAATGGACTATGACGGTAGCAAAAAGGTAATAGAATTATTTTTGCCTTACTCAATTACTAATTTTATGGGCTCAATTAACTAACTCAATATTGTCATTTAATTTTCCGTTTTTTGACACAGCTCACCGCGGAGGACGAAACAATTCTGAAAATTATCACTTACGCGGGACTTAGCCTTTCCATTGTCGGAATACTTTTAACATTAATACTTTATTCTTGCCTCACGTAAGTAATGTACCTGAATAATAATGAGGTAGATTCTTAACTCTCCTCAACAAGGCTGGTAAGAAAAGAGATCTCAGTGCAACTCTCCATGCAAACAAGAACATGCATTTGGGATAATTCACGAATTCAAGAAACATTTCATGCCCCATCACGAACTCTTGAACAACTCATGCCTTCAGTCTGTTGTTGTTATTGTCGTTGTTGCTTTTGTCTAATTCATTATTTTCTTTTTTTTTTTTTTACTATTATCTCATCAGAGATGTTTGTCAACCCCTCTCTCAAATTCGACTGAGTGTTTCTGTGTCCCTTGGAGCTGGACAGATCATCTTCCTCGCCGGAATAAACGCCACAGAAAACAAAGTCAGTGGCCTCTCCTTCTGTCTATAGAATGAGTTTACTCTTTGCACCGTAAATATCTTGTCGAAAGGAGCACGTTAAGAAGTATACGAGAACTCTTTCTTTTCACAGGCTGCCTGTGTTACAATAGCAGCTCTGATGCAGTATTTCTTGATGGCCGCTTTCTGTTGGATGCTGATCGAGGGAATATATCTCTACTTCATCGTTGTGAAAGTTTACAACATTAACACCAAGATGTTCATGTACCACGTCATGTCATGGGGTAAGTTCATTATTTTACAACATGCATTGGTAACTGTAACCATGCATGCTATCGGATCGCCAAATCTTGTGTTGTCATGCAGTTAAGAATTTCGATTTCTTTCCTTTCTTAATGGGTAGGTCTTCCAATGATCATGGTGGCCATTCCACTTGGCATCGCTGCTAGGAAAGAGGGGTTACAAAGCTATACGAGTGATAAATAGTAAGCAAAATGATTCAGCGGTTTCTTCTTCCTCTTCTACTTCATTGCATTCTTTCTTTTGTAGTTTTGTATATAGTTTAGTATCATTTCATTCGCTGAAAGTTTGTCTTCCTTTTACTTCTTTGAGTTTAGTTGCTGGCTTTCCTCGACTAATAACCTGACCTGGATATTCGTCGCCTTCGTGGCTTTCATTGAAATTGTGAGTTTATGATTGGTGTTGGTGATTGTGATTGTGATTGGTATACCTGCACTAATTACTACCAAAGATTTTTTCACTACTCTTTCAAATGAGAGTTCAGTATTTCCCATACGTCCTCACACAATATTTAACATTTTCCTTTTTTCCTATTTACCCACAATAAACTTTGGACGTAGCTGCTGTTTCGGGGATGTTGGTCAATTTTTAACCTAGTATTTGCCTTCATAGGCATGAGATAGCTTCATATATTCTCTAACTTTTACTTCATAGTATGAAAACAAAAACGTCTCCCCCTTCCTTGTTTCACATTGATATACCAAGATATGATTTTGGCGCAAAAATAACTCATAAAGCAACATTTCAAAAGGGGAAAGGAGCAGAAAGAGTAGGAAATATTGCATTTGTATCATTTAACATAAGGCTTCACTTGGCGTAGTTCTTTCAGTGTAGACACTTTTGTACGCGATTTCTTTAGCTCATTGGTAGAGGACCGAAGCTCATACTCTAGGTCCCACGGTTGATAGTTCTATTTCCTGTAGGTAGAGAACTCTACGCCCGACCCTTGTCACAAAACTAGTAACGTCTTTTGCAAGAAAGGATCCTCTCTCACTTCGGCGATTCAACTACCATATATGAATAATTAATTTATTTTTATTGTACATTTTAGCTCAACGTCTCGATACTCGTACGAGTCATAAAGGAGATGACCAATCTGGTGCAGCCAACAGCGAAAGACAACCATTTTCAGCAAATACGGTAAGATTCACAACATAAAACTAAAACAAAATAGTAGAAGAGATTACCTGTGAGGCTATATTCGCCAAACTTTCTCCTTCCTTAATCAGTAAGGCCTTACGACATCTAAAAATGAAAATTCAAACGAAAAAAAGGAATATTTTCTTTTAATTCCTAGAATTGGTATCAAAGCATGCGTTGTGATGATTCCCCTGCTGGGTGTCACATGGCTATTCGGTCTCCTCTCGCCTTTACATAAGGCTTTCGCCTACATCTTCACCATACTTAACTCCACTCAGGTGAGTGTTTGATGGTAACTCTCAAAAAGCATTCAATCTCGATTACATATTTAACTTTCTAACCAAGTGAGACACCATTAAAATGGTCAGATGATATTTATGAAAATTTTGAGAAAAAAGACAACCGTTAACTATGCAAGAGAAGACAGCTCTCCATTTATGAGATATGCAAGTTTCCTCCCTTCTTGGAAATCTTAATTAGATATTTGACTAATTTATTTGAATATTGTGAAAACAGTAATGATCTTGGAATAATTTTTATGCTGCAGGGTTTCCTGATTTTCGCTCTACACTGTATGCGAAACACACAGGTGAGAAAAAATGAAATTGATTATAGACTCATTGCATATCATCACGTTTTAGTGTTTCAATAAATATCCGAGGGCTTAGAACCATATTTCATGTTTCTCATCTATCTGCAGATCAGAGAGCGATTCAAAAGAAAGATGAACATCGTTTTTCCATCCTCTATAAAAGACAACTCCGCAAGGAACAGCTCACGTGTCAATCCAAGTGAGGTTGGGGATGCATGGGCAGTCGAATTGCAGTATTGTGCTGAATTTCAATCGAAATCGCACTTAACTTAAATAACTGGATCCAGCCAATCGGAAGTGACAGTCAATTACTTAGAACAATCACTCATTTAAAAGTGATTAGTCGCTTGCGATAGGTCTGAGTTACAATTTGCAGGTTAAAAAGGGTCGTTCTAACCATCATTGTTTAAGCATTCAACTAGTTGTAATTGTGACTATAATAACTATTATAACTATTATAATTATCATAAATAAATAAACCAAGCTATAAATTTAAATTTTTAATGGCTCGGTATGTTGATGACATGCCTTTCGAATAAGACCACAGTCTGCGACATACGAGGCGGAAATTTATGCCAGGAAATCACGACTCGTCTTTCTTTAAAAAGCACTCAAGGACGCAGCCTCAATTACATGTATTCATTTTTTGATTCTTGCACGCTAACTCTCTGCGCTCACTGCATTAATGTTTCATATTCGATGTTTCACTCATTGAGTTTCAAACTTCTCATCAAACACTGTTAGTACTTCTGAAAGTGAAATGTGATCATCGCAGTAAATTTTCCAATTTAAGCAATTGGAAAGAAGAAGCCTGAAAAAAATCAGGGCTTCAACGGGGTTCGAACCCGTGACCTCCGCGATACCGGTGCGATGCTCTACCAACTGAGCTATGAAGCCACACATTGGGA
>NC_142670.1:13270000-13385000 GCF_964200805.1 Pocillopora damicornis
ATCTTGGCTAGAGTACAGATTTATCTCTCTATGCACTCAATAAGAAATAAATACCGCGCATCGAGGCAATGAAGTTTTTTTTTCTTCATCTCCGCTTCATACCGAAAAATTCCAACATCGCTTTTTCAATGTTCACAGTTTTTATTTGGTCTTTCATAACTACTTTGATCCAATTCATTTGATCACTGAGGACGCTTTCCGCCAATAATTAAAAAATATCTTGCTTTTAATCCTTTACTGGCTATTTGCACAAATTATCTAGCTAGTCATTCACTCTTATTATCCACGGAACTTACCTAAGAAGATGACCGTCTCATTTCTTAAATGAACAAAGGAAAGCTGCCGCCACTGAAAGGCCCTTGACTCCAAGCCCCCCTCTTCATGATTAATGTCTGCTTCCTAGTTGCCATGAATAAATTCTTTGACAGCCAATGATAAGTTTTAATGAGGTAAAGGGCTGTATAGTAATAACATCCCTACAGCTCCGCTTTTAGACTTGGCTACATCTAAATATTATCAATTGTTCTTTTGATTCATAAAAGTTGATCATTATTCTCTTTTTGACTTTTTTTATTTTCTAAATGTCCATTATCTTCATTATGGGAAACTCTATCGATTGCTGTTACGCCACTCGTCAATACAACCAGTGTTTCTTCCCGCGTATTCGGTCGTGTTCGTACACCACTCGGCGAGTCTGGTACAATTACGATGGTCTGGAGAATGTGGAACCTTTGATTGACATCGTAAAGCCTGAAAAGGGTGTGATCTGAAAGTTTCCGAAGTCTCCAGCGGACATCAATGCAGACAAAGAAATAGCGAGTGCACTTGCATTAGGTAGAGTATCATTACACATTAAAATGATATGTTAATATCACAATATTAATGTTGAGGATTGCTTTTCATAAACCTGTAGAGAGTAGCTAAGAAACTAAACAAATTTCTTTCCTCGGCAAAATTGTACCCAATAATTTCAATACTTAAAACTTGTTGCTCCAAACTGGAAAAGCCAAGGAGAACGTGGTGCTGAAACGGTTTCTTCGTGCTCTTCTCCTTTTATTTCGTTGCATTTAATTCTTTGCTTTGTTTTTGTACATATTTTGAAATCGGTATCCATGAGAAGACACACAGGGCTTGCACTGTAAGTATCCCGGAGAGCTCCATACAATTCCTTATAATAAAATTATAAGGAATTGTATGGAGCTTTTTTAGCGTTAGTCGAGGCGTGGAGGGTGTTGTCACGTACGATCCTTGCGAGGTGTTTTTCCCGACACTCTTCTGACAGAAGAATGTCGCGTAATGAAAGCAAACCAGAAACGATTGAAGAGCAACTCGGGCTTTCACATATCATCAAGTTCATCAAAACGAGCATCGAATTTCCTGCACATCAACAAGCCTTTGTTTTATACTTTTACACCGATCACGAGCTCATTTATGTTTCGGAAATAGATCAATTAGCTACATAATGATGGCGGAATTTGTGAAGGATTTTGAAGATGAAGAAGAACGAAAGAGCGAGTTATTAAATCACGAAAAAATACTCCAGAAGAAAGAAACAGACAGAGAAAAGAATGGAGAAAGAGGAAACAAGGGAAGCAAATGCCGAATTCAACGAATAAAAATGTTGAACTACAATCACTCAACCGCGAAGCGAATGAGTTGGTGCCTTATACTTCTGAGGCTAAGGAAACGAAACTGCCTCCTTCGGACCAACATTTTGAGCCACAAAATGTCAAGAAACCCCATATCCTCGCGCTTAAACCAGGCAGTGAAGAGAAGAAAGAGGCCTTGGGTGGTTGTTCAAGAGCTGCTAAGATGATTCAAATGGCTGTTGGTGCCGACGCAGTTGTCTCGCAGAAACCTCGTGGGAAACGTCATCAAACCTTTTTAATTGGAAAAAAAACCACAGCGAGCAATGGATCCAGATTTGAACCCAAAGAACTCAGGCCAGAAAACATTGAATACTTGTCTAAAAATCCAGTTGGGAGTGGAAGCTTTGGACAGTGTTTTCTCAGGCGCTATCGAGGCATCGACGTTATTGTCAACCAAATGACTCACAACGAAACGTCAGAGGATGAAGAACGAGCAAGGAGAGATTTACTCTACGAAGCAAAGGTCGTTTCTGCTTTGGGGGACCATCCACATCTACCCATGATTTTTGGTGTTGTTACAAAGGCCTCACCATTATGCCTTGTGACTCAATTTCATGGTGTTCAGCAAGAAAGTGTAACTCTCCATCAAGCGGCCGATAACAACGCAGTTACTAAAGCAAACTGTATTTCTATATTTAAAAAGATATGCAGTGTTTTAGACCACGTGCACTCTAAAGGATACCTTCATAACGACATCAAAGGAAACAATGTTGTACTAGAACGGCCCTCAGCCTCTGGGGAATTCAGCCCAGTTCTTATTGACTTTGGATAGAGCCTTAAGGTTTCATCTGTTACGTTGTACCGCAGAAACGGCACCGTTATGAAATGCAAAGGGAAAAGCTATTTAGCCCCTGAGGTTGTTAGTGAACGACTCTATAGCGTTGCCAGTGACATTTTTTCATTGGGAAGAATGCTTAAGGCGATATCGTCTTTGTTGGGTTTTTATGAAAGGGTCCGAGAATTGGTTAAAATATCAACCAGAGATAAGCCGTCAGAGAGACCTAGCCTTTATGCTTTCTCTCGTAAGATTGCTGATGTTAAATTTTAGGTGTAGTATTTTCCAAGTCAGCAGACCTAATATCAGATAGAATCGCATCATTGCATAAAATCTCGCCTTCTGATTGGTTGACGAGGGGAGTTGTTTTGCGGGGCCAAGTGATATTGTTTCGCATCCACGTATACATAACAAATATAAGTAATGCTGTTTTCTTTTTATCTTGTTTTTATTCAAATATGTAATTCAAAGAAAATCCATTACTTGGCTCGTGAATTCCGCGTTAAATTGCACTTAAAAACCGATATCGCACTCATCGCTTCGCGTATCGCTTTTCGCGTGCAATTAAATGCGGAATTCCCTCGTCAAGTAATGAATCTTCCTACAATAGTTTCATTCAAGGTTTAGTTACTACAATTTCAGCGATTTTAAAATGAAGGACAACTTCTTCCCCATGATTCTGCCACAAGAAATAGTTTATGACCCAGCTTACGTGACCTTAAGGGACCTATTGTTTGCGACAATAGCGGAATTTTTCAAGCTTGCATTGCGAGTCACGCGTCATTGATTGAGAGCATTGTTTCAAATTGTATAACTAACGAAAACTCGTAGAAGTGAGAAAGTTCATTGACTTCCGACTGCCGACTTTCGGCACGCCACGCATTAGCAGAGAAAGTCGATCATTGCTAAGTTACTAGACAACTGTTTTGACCTTGCGAGAAAAAAATGCCTTATTCAGCTCCCTGTCAACTGTGTACAAAGAAGTTTAAAACAGGTGTTTCACTGAGAAAACATTTCGGATTGAAACACCTGGAAAGGAATCTCGAGATCGCGCAATTTTTGGACGAATCAAACAGTCCATGTGAACAGCCAAAAGCAGCAGCACTTATTGACAAAGAAATGGAAGATTATCTCAAATGGCTTGGGGTTCTTGTGGAGCGAATCAACGGATCACTGGTACCGGATCACCCAGGTAAATGCTCTAACCCGCAATGTGTTCTTTATTTTGGTGTGCTTGGACTTACACACTTACTTACACCTAACTTTATTTTCATCGAAAGGAAAATGGTGCCATGTTGATTGCCTTCAAGTGCCACAGAAGTACTTCGCTCATTTACTCTGTCGTTTGGGAAACCCTATGGTAGACAGCGTACGCGATGCTCCCCATATCCGTCAGCCGATTTTCAAGAGAATAGCGCGGCGCTTTTCATGTAAAATTTTCAATGAGGAAACCTTGAAGCTAGTGTTGGAAGAGCAAGACCTGCTGCAATTTCGGCCAAAAGCCTTATTCAGAAATAGCGATGAAGTGCCTGATATCTCCGAAATGTCAGCAGAAGAAGCACTAGCTTATGCAAAAGCGAGAGCCAGAAAGCAGGACTCAGGACCGACAAGCCGCTCGTACCTAGATATTGGTCCAGGTGAAGGACGCTGTACAAGGGAATTAGAACTGATATGGTGGCCTAGTCTCTACTCACGTTGCTCAGAGTACGGCAAACTTACTTTCCGCTTTTTTGTGAGGAAGACTTCATTATAGTTACATTCATTTCAATCTTTCAAAGGCTGAACAAGTAAGTGCAACGCATTTGAAAGAGATGTTGCGTTCGTTTTGCGTTCGAATTTCTAATTTCTTTAATCATCGTTGCGTGGTATACATATAGGGACTCTTAAGATCCATCGCTTCGTTACAAGGGTATACTGTACACTGTTACATACCGTTTTTATTTACTATTAACGTTCCTAGAGCAAGGACGCATAGACGTTTATGATCAATAAATATTTAATAATAATTGTATTTTTTTAGAGGAAGACTTCACATATCTAGTTACAGATTCTTTTCAATATTTCAAAAGCTGAACAAGTAGGTGCAAGGTATTTGAAAGAGATTTTGCGTTCGCTTTGCGTTTGAATTTCTGATTTCTATAAAATCATTGTTACGTTGTATATATACAGGGACTCTAAGATCCTCGCTTTGTTATTGGGGTTTATTGTACACAGTTACACTCTATTCTTCTTTGCTATTAAGGTTCCTAAAGCAAGGATGCATACTCGACGTTTATGATCAATAAATATTGAATAATAACTGGAAATTTTTACTCTGCTCTTATAATTCGGCTAGATTACTGAACACCCTGCCACTCGTTTGCATCTCATTGAATAACAAAAGGCAATTCTTTGTGTATGCTTTGTTCTAAAAGCGTTTCGACATGTGGCCGGGTATTCTGAATGTACTGCGTTTGATTGATAAATTCGTTCGCTCCAAGTTCCTAAATCAAGGACCGTGATGCCTTACGTTTATGTTAAAAAAAAAGTACATTACAAAATGCTCACCGGTTGTTACGGTATAAGTCGAGCTATTGGTTTCGCGTAGTGTACTACTTAGTTGAAATTGTTGTGTAGTTTGACTTTCACTGCTTAAGTTTGTATGAAAACAACTTGTATCGAAACAACCAAATCAACAAGAAAAAAATAACTTAAATCTTGGAATATTAGTCAGCAAAGCACGCTGCCTGTTTGCAACTCGTCGCAACGGTAACAACCGGTTTCGCTACTTGTCGAATTCGCTACCGCCTGGTTCGCAACAACTTCGTTTAAGATTACTTTCTGTAAACCACTTGGTCGATTTAGAACAAAAGTCTTTTAGTGTATTTCTCATTCTTTAAAGCTTGCCCCTAGGGCAGGACTTTGCTAATAAGTAGCGACACGAATTGTAGGTAGCGAACTCAAACGTAGCGAAATTTGACAAGGAGCGAAACCGTCGTAAAGCGTCGCAGTCTTCCATTAGCAAAGAGCGTCTCTTATAATGTCATTATGCTTCAGAAATTAAAAAGAAGATTCACCCTGAACTATTTACATTTAAGCAACCTAATCGGAACTAAGAATATTTCCGAATCCTAGAATGATATTTGCCATTCTTTCCCGCATCGGCAAAGCTGCACTTTGATTAGACCACAGTAGGATTTGGTCTGAAAGTAGGTCACTCACAGGACACTAAAAGAGAAACAACAAGTAACTGTTAAGGTTTCAGTCAAACCGGAAGAGAAGTAAGGCTGTTCATCAATAATGACCAATTTTAAATTTTAATTTGATGTTAGATAAAAATCTCTACCTGATAAGTTTGAGTATTTTTATTACCTGTTCACTACATGACGTATGAATATTATATGAAGAAGTTTCATGTTAATCAATTGTGGGAGTTGAGAGTAAAGTCTCGTAGATGAAAGTTAATTTTTTTGAAATAAAAATTAAAAGAAACAGAAACCCAATAAAAGTACAGCCTATGTTAATTACCTTTAACTAAATAAGACACTAGGTTACACAGCACTCATGGGTGTGCCACCTAAAGTGCAGCCAAACGAAGTTACCTTTACTAAATACAACACTGGGCTACACTGCACCCATGGGTGTGCCACCTAAACTGCAGCCTATGCTAATTACCTTTAACTAAATAAAAAACACTAGGTTATACTGCACCCATGGGTGTGCCACCTAAAGTGCAGCCTATGTTAGTTACCGTTTACTAAAGAAAACACTGGGTTACACTGCACCTATGGGTGTGCCACCTAAAGTGCAGCCTATGCTAATTACCTTTAACTAAATAAAAAACACTAGGTTATACTGCACCCATGGGTGTGCCACCTAAAGTGCAGCCTATGTTAGTTACTGTTTACTAAAGAAAACACTGGGTTATACTGCACCCATGGGTGTGCCACCTAAAGTGCAGCCTATGTTAGTTACCGTTTACTAAAGAAAACACTGGGTTACACTGCACCTATGGGTGTGCCACCTAAACTGCAGCCTATGCTAATTACCTTTAACTAAATAAAAAACACCAGGTTATACTGCACCCATGGGTGTGCCACCTAAAGTGCAGCCTATGTTAGTTACCGTTTACTAAAGAAAACACTGGGTTACACTGCACCTATGGGTGTGCCACCTAAACTGCAGCCTATGCTAATTACCTTTAACTAAATAAAAAACACCAGGTTATACTGCACCCATGGGTGTGCCACCTAAAGTGCAGCCTATGTTAGTTACCGTTTACTAAAGAAAACACTGGGTTACACTGCACCTATGGGTGTGCCACCTAAAGTGCAGCCTACAGTAGTTACCTTTAACTAAATAAAACACTGGGTTACACTGCACCCATGGGTGTGCCACCTAAAGTGCAGCCTATGTTAGTTACCTTTACTAAATACAACACTGGGCTACACTGCACCCATGGGTGTGCCACCTAAAGTGCAGCCTATGTTAATTACCTTTAACTTAATAAAACACTAGGTTACACTGCACCTATAGGTATGCCACCTAAAGTACAGCCTATGTTAATTACCTTTTACTAAATAAAACACTAGGTTACACTGCACCCATGGGTGTGCCACCTAAAGAGCAGCCTATGTTAGTTACCGTTTACTAAAGAAAACACTGGGTTACACAGCACCTATGGGCGTGCCACCTAAAGTGCAGCCTATGTTAGTTACCGTTTACTAAAGAAAACACTGGGTTACACTGCACCTATGGGTGTGCCACCTATAGTGCAGCCTATGTCAGTTACCGTTTACTAAAGAAAACTCTGGGTTACACTGCACCTATGGGTGTGCCACCTAAAGTGCAGCCTATGTTAATTACCTTTAACTAAATAAAACACTAGGTTACACTGCACCCATGGGTGTGCCACCTAAAGTGCAGCCTATGTTAGTTACCGTTTACTAAAGAAAACACTGGGTTACACTGCACCTATGGGTGTGCCACCTAAAGTGCAGCCTACAGTAGTTACCTTTAACTAAATAAGACACTGGGTTACACTGCACCCATGGGTGTGCCACCTAAAGTGCAGCCTATGTTAGTTACCTTTAACTAAATTTAACACTGGGTTACACTGCACCCATGGGTGTACCACCTAAAGTGCAGCCTATGTTAGTTACCTTGAACTAAATTAAACACTGAGTTACACTGCACCTATGGATCTCTAACCATAGAAAATTCTGTGTTACTCTACACTTTAAGGTGTGTTAACTAACAGAATCAGACATGCTAAAATTAAACAATGGTTCACACTTCAATTCTGAGCTCACCTATATTCCTATATGCAGTAGCTTTCAGTTAATGGAGCTCCATTAATTTCAAGCTGCTGTGTGATGGAATTAGTCATAAGATGGGCAAATTACATAGGAGACTGTAGCAATTAAAGAAATACTCACAGAGGTATTTGATTCCTAAAGTGCACTCTGACGGATCGTCTGGACGCTGTATGAACTCAATGAATACACATTACCAGTGAACTTGACTACATGATGTTAAATCAAGTTGCAAGTATAAAAATAATAGTTGCATCAACATGAACACGAGCCTGGTAAAATGTAACTCTGTTAAGGATCAAAGTTTTTGCGTGTTCACATCTTCATACGGCTTCTTGAATTTATCCAGTGGTAGGCTACAATTTTTTGAAGGTGCTGACGGATTTCCTGTTCTGTTGGACCTGAAACACAACAGCATGAGAGCAAATTAAAACAGAAAAAAAAAAGATTTTTTAAGACCTATGGAAAACATCTCTTGAAAACATTATTTTAGGAAATGTCTTACCAGACATTGAACTGACATGGATATTCCGCTTTGTAATAGCAGACTGTTGATCTGACTTCTTCTTTACTGAGATGCGATCGCCATGAAATGACTCTGGGCCATAGTTTTTCAAGGCAGCATTGGCCTCTGCTAGGGAATCTACCCTGTATGCAAGAAGACCAATTGATGCCAACAACTGTTCAGTGTTGCGCATCTCCATATGGAGAGCACAAAGTTGAATGTTGCAAAGCTCTTCATCCAAAAGAAAAACCAGATCATCTCGTATACCAGTTGATCTACAAGACAATTTCAAAGAATGATTGATTTTCTGAAGCAATGAATTAGTTCATGTTTTTCTCTAAAAATGTTTTTCTTTTTCAATTACCAAACTATGAGTACTCCTTTCCTGACAGTATGAAAACAATTTTTGGCAACCTTCCAAGTTTGGCAAAAGATCCTGAATAAGGATTTTAGTTAACTAGCAACAATTAAAAAAAAAACCCCAAACTATACACTTAATTTCAGTTCATGCTTTAGTACAAGTCATTTCCCTATGGCTTACAAAATTCATTTTGTTATGTAACAGTAAGAAAATCCCCTTTATGTGTTTGAATATAATTTAATATGACAATGATCAAATGCCTACACACCTTCCTATGTTGCATTTACTTCTGAGGCAATCCAGGCATGTCTCATCTGGAGCAACATCATGGCATTTGCAACCCTGAAAAAAATAGGCACACTATCAAATAATATATAATATTATAATTTCAGATAGAACTACACATTTATCATGCTTCCGATTATCTTCTTCAGAGTTCATGCAGATTTTTGGATCCAAAATTCAAGACTTTTCCCAGACCTTTTTTCCAAAACATCAATTTATTTTTCCAGACTGAAGATGGTCAAATAGGTGATCAATAGAGATCTTGAAAAATGCAGAAACCAAGCTTCTTTCATGATGCACTGCAAATGTACAATAACCATGGAGCAATTGTGAAACTTCTCATTCTGTGATTGAATGTCTTAGCTACAGGCGAGATTGAATTGACCACAGGGGAAAAAAATGAACTTATTAAGCACTTTATGTAGCTATAAAAAAACTCCAGACTTGAACTATTTTTCTAGACATTATCTTCAATTTCAAGACTATTTCCAGGTCTGGAAAATCAAGACTTTTCCAAGAATTTATGACTCTGTGTGAGCCCTGTTCTTTTTACAGTACAGTACATGTATTCATACTTTCAGTGATTTTAAATGTTTTAAAGCAGAATGACCTTTAGAGAAGTACTTTACAACTTTTTTTGACTGAATTAAAGCTACTTGATGTTTCTATCACTCACTAATTATTTTCCCAAATATTAGCAAAGGTCAAAGTCATCTGAAATCACTGTAAAAAAGTTGATGAACTGATGCAGCACTTTTATGTACCTCAACTTTAACAGCACAAGTTGCAGTTGCCCCATACTAATTTCTATATCATTTGAGTACTTTACCCTGATAGCATTGCAGATGAAACAGAACTCGACACTGACACCTCTACCACCTAACATGAATGAAGTATTCGTCTTCTTCACCAAAAGAAGTACCAAGGTCTTGTAGTCCAGTACAACTAAGTTTGATAACAGAAATGGAAAAGCAAAAGTTAACATGCTAAACTTTCCAGGAAATTAATCTCTAATGTATCTAAAGAAAAGGGTAGTCAAATCAATTTCTGACGTAAAATAGTAATAAATTCCAGGTTTTATTTCTTGCTGCTGCAGTTAAACCTTGAACATGTTTTACAATATAAAAAAACTCTTAATTTACTATAGTTTGACTACTGCTTCAATCTAGTTCTAGTCAGACTACCAACTGGGCAGAAACACAATAGATTGCTATAAATAGTATCATGAACAAGAAGTTGACTTTTAAAGAAAATTCCAAGACTAACGTTGATTCTTACCCAGAAATTCAACGGTGTAATGTCTACCATCAACTATCATTCCTTTTTCCTTTAATATTTTCTTCTGGTGGTTGATGTCCTCAAGATGAATCTTGAGGTTGTCTCTGTCAACAAATAAAAACCAAAAATCTATACAGTCATTGTTATATTTAGTGCATTAAAGCCAAATTAGGGATATTGATATCAATCCACTTAGATCTCAGAGTGGATGCATGACCTGGTGATATTGCAACTGAGTGGGGCTTACAAAAATCTGTCATTGTGTTATTTAAGTTAAATGCACATACAACCACAAGCATATTTTAGCCAGAAGGTAGTAAAGAGTTCAGGCAAGTTGCAATTCACAAACCTGTCTTCTTTACAGTTGGCAATTGTCAATGGGTAGACTGATTTTGCACTTTGCTGGCTATATACAGCACCATCACGGAGAACAATTCCAAACAACACCTGAGCTCTACCTGCAAAACAATTTTTTACACAAAATTAGTCAAGACAAAAACTGCACCCTTCACCAACCCATTTCACCTTACACATTATTATAATGACCACCTTCCATACAAAGAACTGCTTGCAAGGCCAAAAAAATTTAACAGTTATAGTTATTTTGATTTGGAAGTACAACACACACACACAAAAAAAATATGTGGATGATTATCATATGTGGGGAATGACCTTTTATAACAATAATAATAAAATAATTTACAGACAAAACTGCAGAGACAGCATGCATTATCATATAATTTTACCCTAAAATGGTCTCCCATCAAGCTTCATCATCAGTCGCAAAGCATGTGAAGACAGCTGGTGCAGCCTTTGTTCCCATACGATTAACTCCACAACAGAACTCAAATTCACAGAGAAACCTTGTATAGGAGGAGCCACCTTCTTAAACCCCATATACTCCTTACAAGCTCCTTCTTCTTAGCTGCCTTGATCTGGTTTAAGTTGAGGAGGAGAGGCGTGTGAGAGGATTTCTAAGAAAATAATAGAAAGCAAGGTGATAAAAAGCAAAGATTAAACTTTTTAATCTAGGTTGATTCTTTGTTTCCTTTGTCTCCTACTAGTCCTAGGAAACAAAGGAAACAGAGAATCAACCTCTGTAGGTTAAAAAATCTTCCCTTGAACATAATTTTGACCTGTAACAATAACATTGCTACAGTCAGCAAGGGTCGTTGTGACCATTTTATGAGAAACTTTTATCACTTTGCCAGCCCTACGTTCTTCAAATTTGAAAAATGAGTTAAAGTACTGCTTTTACCGTTAAAGCACCGCTTATTTTCCTCATATATATTTTTGAGTTCTTGATGAATAAAGCTCTACCAGTTCAAACAGCATCTATCCACAGAATTTCATGGGAAAAAACTTTAAAGATTATATTTTAAATTTACACTTGATGTCATGGAATATTAATAGGAAGTAGGGCGATGACCTTCTATATTAATGGTCCAGGGTTTGTCACTAAGAGCCGGCTTCCAGCATATTTCACCAGCTGAAAAAGAGCTTACCACTGGCTCAAATTGCTCTGGAAAACAGACATAGGGTAATTATGAAGACGCAGTTGAGTAAAACGCCCGCTTAAGTAATAAAAAAAAGCCTGCTTATCTTTTCCTGTACTAGGCTTCGCTTACGAGAATAACTGAATAAAACAAAAGAAAGAGCTGCTATAAACATTGAGGCTCGCGATGGAATAGTTCTTTTTTTGTTCTTTTATTTCCTTAGCCGGGGCGCCAAGTATGAATATTAATATACCGACGTAAGACCAACGTAACTAAACATCTTACCCCCGTCCTTCCGAGCCCTGTGATGTTTATCACGGATTGCCACGTTTTTGAAGAAACTCTCGCCATCGCCTGGAAAAGGACAAGCTTCCAATCAGGAACTCTCAGGCACGCCACGTACTTCGACATTGTGTCGTCGCCAACTAGCTCTTCCACACTCCTCTTTACTCCCCTTTTTACAGCCATCTCTTCGACAATTTCATTGACGATGGCCTTCGCTTCTGGGTCGCCAAATGCGCACATGTTCGAAAGCACCATCGCCAAACTTTCCCTATTTCTTTCGCACACGTCATGCACGTCCTTGATGACGCGACTGCTTCGCTGCTTCATCGCTTCATCAACAGCACCTTTTCTGGAGTATCCAAATCTTCCTTTTCGCTGATCTCCTTTAGATTTGGGGAAACATTCTTTTTTTCAGCTCTTTGCGAGTTTCCACTGTTTGGGGGTGTCATGGCCACAGATGATGTCTTGTTCGTTGGTGTCGTTGGCATTTCAAAGCATCGTGAAGCACGTGGTCGTTCTTTGTTTGCTTGGCCCTCATTTTCTTCGTCGATAGACATTTTACTGAGATCTACTGAGTTCAGCAAATCTCTCAGCTGCGAAATGAACTCAGAGCTTTCTGAAGAGGAACGGCGAAGCAGAGTGGTTATCAACCCAAACGAGGAACAGACAATTTCCGTTGCATTAGAGGACTTCTTGTTCGAGTAATGGTAGCGATCTAGCAGCCGAATGTGGGCACTGTCGATTCTTTGAAAATCGCTTGGAAAACTGGCGACAACAGGCGACCGCTTAAAGTATTGGATCCACAAACTTTCGAACTTAGAATGAACCAAGTCAATTGTGGACTTAATTCAGAGGTGATGACCGGCGTGAAGGGCGAAAAACCCTTCCTACGTGCCATCTCTACTGCTACTGACTCACGCGTTTGAAATACGAAACTGCAAAGAAAAGATAGGCGGGCAAAAACCATGACATTCGAATATCGACATAGTAACATTATCCAGCTGCTAACTCGAGAGTGTTGATAATTTAAGCTAGTCGGCCCATGACATATTTAATGAGATTAAATCAAATTAACTTCGGGATTATCACACCTGAAAAAGACGAACCCAGCGGGCTTAATACTTACAGTGCAAAGCACTTGTGTCTTCTCATGTTTTATTTGCTGAAAATTTGTGTTTCTTTTTTTTCTTTCACTTCTTCGAGTTCAGTTGCTGACTTTCCTCGACTATTCGTCGCCTTTGTGGCTTTCATTGAAGTTGTGAGTTTATGATTAGTGTTGGTGATTTTGATTGGTATACCTATACTAATTGCTGCCAAACATTCATTCTCCGCTCTTTAAAAGCGAATTAAGAATTTATGATATGAGCCCGCACAACATTTACGATTTTTCTTTTCCCATTTACTCACAACAAACATTGGACGTAGCCGCTGTTTGCGGGGATGCTGGTCAATTTTTACCCATTGATATCTTCACAGGCATAGGACAGCTTCATAAATTCTCCAACTTTTCGTATGAAAAAAAGACTTTTCGTATGAAAAAACATTCTACCCCTTCCTTGTTGATGTTTTCTCATTGTTTCACATTGACTTTTTTTCTCGCAAAAATAACTAAAAAAAAACATCGAGCAAGATGAAAGGAGCAGGAAGATTTGGAGATATTAGGAGATAACCAATTTGTCGCAGCCAACAGGGGAAAACTACCATTCTCAGCAAATACGGTAAGATTGACAACACAAAACGAAAACAAAATAGTGGAAGAGGTTTTCATGTTCTCCAGTGAGGCTCTATTCGCCAACCTTCCTCATTCCTTAATCAGTAAGGCCTTACGATATCTAAAAATGAAAATACATTGTTTAAGGAAAATAAAGGAATGTTTTCTCTTTAACTCCTAGAATTGGCATCAAAGCATACGTGGTGATGATTCCCCTACTGGGTGTCACGTGGCATTCGGTCTCCTCTCGCCTGTACATGAAGCTTTCGTTTACGTCTTCACCAAACTCAACTCTGCTCCAGTCAGTATTCGCTGGTAACTCTCAAAATTATTCAATCTCTATCATTATTTTACTTTCTAACCAAGTGAGACACCATTACAATGATCACATGATAATTTTTTGGAGTTTTGAAAACAAAAATGCAGTTAGCTATGCAAGAGAAGGAAGACTTCTTTTTCAATTATAAGATACGCAATTTTCTTTCCTTCTTGAAATCGTTATAGGTATTTGACTAATTTGTTTATATAGTGCAAAAATTAATGATCTTGAAATCATTTTCATGCTGCAGGGTTTCCTAATTTTCGCCCTACACTGCATGCGAAACATTCAGGTAAGAAAAAAACTTCAAACTGATAATTAACTCCATATCATCAAGTTTTAGAGTTTCGATAGATATCCGAGTACATGTGCTAAGAACCGAATTTCGTGTTGCTCGTCTATCTGCAGATCAGAGAGCGATTCAAAAGAAAGATGAACATCGTTTTCCCATCTTCTTTAAAGAAAAACTCCGCAATGAAGAGCCACAGGTCAATCCAAATGAGGTTGGGGATGTATGGGCAATTGAATTGCAGTCTTGTGCTGAGTTTGAATCGAAATCGCACCTAACTTAAATAACTGGATCCAGCCAACCGGAAATGACAGTCAATTACCTAGTACAATCACTTAGTTAACAGCAATAAGTCGGTTACGATCGATCTGAGTTGCTCTCTGCAACTAAAAAGAGTTCTTTCTTTTCATTATTGTTAAGCATTCAACTAGCTGTAATTGTTATGTATGCTCTTTACGATGACAAGGTTGTTTTTGGGGCGATCGTATATTTGTAGGCAAGATTCATCGAAATAAACCAATGTATAAATTTAAATTTCTAATAGCTCAGTATCTTGATGACTTTCCTTCGAATACGACCTCAGTCCACTACAAACGAGGCGGGAATTTAAGCCAAGATATCACGAATTGTCTTTCTTTAAGAAGTACTCTAGCACGCAGCTTTAATTGAATGTATTTATCTTTCGATTCTTGCGCGCTAACTTTCTGCTCTTACTTCATGATTATTTCATATTCGACGTTTCACTTATTGAGCTTACAAACTTCTCACCAAACACTGTCATTACTTTAAACATTAAGCTATGTTTAATAACTGAAACTATAGGCTTCTAGAAATTTCGAGAATGCCTAGTCATGCGGAAATGCATATCAAGGGACTTTGTGGAGCAGTTTACTAGGTTACGTAGTCATGATGTAACACTACCAATATAGTTGTATTGTAAGCGTCCGGAATTTTCGAGAATACCTTATACATAAGGACACAGTCGTGCAGCAGTAATACTTGTTGTCGGGAGGGAATGACTTTTCAGAAAGCTATACCGAGAGAGAGCAACCGTGGAAGATTGTTAATCTCGAGTTACTTTGGAGACAACTTCGAGATTGCGTCAGAAGTGAGGAAAGGAGTAGTTTGTGGTGGGTTTCAATCAGTTTTTTAAGGATAATTATTCTAATTGTTTAAGAGTCGCTCCTTGGCAAGAATATTACAAGTTGTTTAATAAATTAAATGGGTCTGTTGATAAATGATGCTCTTTTTGTCTGTTAAATTGTACCGTAACAAATAATACTAATAGTCTTAGCTGCTAACGCTGACATTCAAAGTTGTTGCTTAATGAATAAATAGATCAATACGTAAATGTTTGAATAAGTAAACAACTTATTTAGAAAGAACAGAAAAAAAAAATCCTCGTAACTGGATCTTCTTTTGGATCAGTTACATTTAACAATTTTTTTTCGCATTCCTACAATTTAGAGTATCGTTTTAAATCGAATATACATCGATTAATTTGGAATTAAACTAGGGCAATGTTAGCCGGAAAAGGCATAAACCCAGAGATTATAAACTGCTCGGCACACATTATTGAACAACGATTAAAGAACTTTTACACAGAGTATACAATTTAAAGGAAAAAGCTTAGCGATAGAAATGCAGAATATTTCGATGGGCCTGATTTTCAAATATCACTACAGCGGAACTTAGCATCGCAGAGGAATTTCAACAAGCGAGAGAAGGAGTCGATTATGGAGATGAGGCTAACAGTTTATAATAGTCTAGTTTACGTCATACCCATTTATAAATAAACATGGTGACGAAGCGTGCGATTAATACGGAAGAAGTTAAAATAAAAATTATTCTGAGATATACATGCACTTTTCTATCTACACTGCTCAAATGCGATGGGTAAAAACGTTTCAAGCTTCGATTGACTGAATACATCGCAGCTAAGACGAGCGAATATTCCAGAATAAATGATCAACTATTCCATGAGCGTGGAGAGATACTGAGAGAGTAGAATGTCTCGCCCACAGAGCACATCACTATGACCCAAGAACGTCTCGCACTAAGAGCTTTTGACTCACCGCTCGTTCTAAATTGTTGGGATTCAAACATTTGGAAACAAAAGTGATAGTCTGCATGACGCTTTTCTAGGAGAGAGTTGTTTTGTAGGCTGAAAACTAAACTTTGGCCGTTAGCCACCGTTGTTTTAAAGGCATACGAGGTAATTAGCGTGTCATAAGCGAGATGAATAAATAACAATAATTTCCATTTATGCATAAGGAACAGATGGCATTCTAGCTTAAGCTGCCCGTTGATAAACAGAATTTTGTTTAGGACCACTTTCATTTAACAGAGCTCATAAAGAAATTACCGTTCTTACCATCAAATATTTTTTAGCTGCTTCTTCTGCAGCACTTGAACTACAAAAAGTATTTTAATGACGTGAAGCTTTCCAATTGTATTAGAAAAACAATGCTCTACATCAGGTGCAAGTTGCTTTTTGTCTATTGGTCCGTCTATGACAGAAAAAAAATTGGAGACTAACGCCATGAACATGTGTTCAGCGATCATGATTTGCATGAAACTCCAACTCGTACGAAAGGCTTTTTATGAGGATGCCGCAAATCCGCAACTCTCAAGCGGTGTGAATCAAATATAAGTGAATCCGGCAAAATGTTCAGAACCCCGGTAATATGTTGTATGCTGGATGAGTACGACCCTACTTATTTCTGTTTGTTCTGGGGTAGCTATGAAAGCGTCGAAATGGACTTTTTATTGTAAAATATTTATTTCGATATTTAAACTTACGGAACTCTAAATACGAAACATACCAAACTCCTAACATGTCCTCTCGAGTTGTTGTCTAATTATTAAAGCTAATTATCACCGTTATCGTTATTATTAGTTTCTCAATATTTTTCTCTTTCCATACAATTTAAAATAATTGAATAATAATCACCCGAAAATGACACATTCGTATATGTTGTTCGCTAGGTTAGTACCACCCTAATTATACCTTGACTTTCCATTTGTGACACATTAATATCCATTTTGGAACGTCCTGTGAAATTTAGCCAAACCAAACAGAGAAAAAATGTCAGGTGGCGGATATTTGGCACTGTTAATTAAAACAAAACAAAACAAAACAAAACAGACTTTAGAGATGTCCTCATTAAACTTTTAGTTCTTAATCAGACATGGATCTCTTATAAATTGGATTCCTAAAGCCGTTTAGATTCCGTATAGTGCAAAGTAGGTTTCCGTAGAGCGTTCGGATGAGGCGTTATTCAGACATGGCGGTACCCAAACCTTTAGAGCTTTCATATTGTTGTTTTGTCATTAAAACTCAGAGTAGATGATTGCTGACTGCTCGCCAAGTTGGACGTCATAGTTAATTAGAACATATTTCTCTTCTAAATTATTTTTCTTTATGCCCGAAAGCAAACTTTATACTCAACCCATTGCTCTTCTTTTAAAAAAAAATATATGGGCTCTGGAGGTTCCGCAGGTTCCGCGGCCTGCTGATCCATAGTTTTGAAACTCCCAAGAACATGGAAAAATCCTAACAAAATTTTGGAGACCAACTCCTCAAGATTCAAATTGTGCAAGTTTTATTTGAGCGCTCAGATTTGATACCCGATTCATTCGCTTGAAATGTGAAACATTTTTTCTGTGGATAGCACATTTTACATCCTTTTCATTTGTTTATAGTTCGGTTGCGCGAATAACCCGTTTAAAAAAATTTTCTAAAGGACATTCCTGAGGGTCTATCGTATCCTTAAAAATGTTTCCACATGTGACAAGTTTTGTTCAGCTAGTTGGTGAATTGCGGAGATGCTGCATTTTTTTTATAATTTCTCCGTCAGCTCCCTAGGAAGGTAATAAAATTCATGAATGGATGTTAAAGGGCATGTAGCAAATAAAATGCATTAGTACTCGTCTTACTCGAAATCTAATAAACTTTTTCATTGTTTCAAATGTTACTCTTGAGATAACAATCAATTTATTTGTCCATTTTCTCTTCTACAGTCATCCTTCGTTTGTTGATGAAATTGCCAGGGACAGGTGAGACAGTTTCATTCCGATTTAATATTCAAGTTCCTTTAAATAGACGGGAAAAAAAGATAATACCTGACCAATTATCATATTAATGAGTCATAGACTTTCCTTTTAAAATTACATTGGATTGCGATTCAAAACGTGAGTTGGAAAGCAAAACAAAAAGTCAAAGAATAACGGTGCTATTACCCTGATCTCCCAAAGATCCACTTTTAAAACCTGGCCTGATTCTAATATTTCCTTCAGGGATGTAGAGGGTTTTGATGCCCATCGTCTGTTATTAAAATTAATGATATAAAAAATACTTTCTCGATCGCTCACTCAGTGCTGCTATCTTCAGTATACATTTTTCGTTTATTTATTTATTTATTTATTTTCTTGTTATAGAGTGCCAACCGACCTGTTTCAAAAACTCCTCTTACATATTTTCGAAAAGCAAAATTTACAGGTTTCCTAACAATGACGTCTGCTCAATCTTGGGAGGTTATTTAGTCTCCATCGAGACTGAGGAAGAATGGCAGTTTATCAATCATGAGATTCAAAAGCGTGGTATTTGTAATACTTCGACTACTAATGCGTGGCTCATTTGTTTGGAGAAGAAAGACGGGGTTTGGATATGGAAGAGTGGAAAACAGCTGAATATCTCGAAATGGCGAGATTCTGAGCCAAATGGGAACGACGAAAGGGCGGAAATATCCATGAACGGAAGCCTCTTTAATGGTATCCATCAAAATGTTAAAGGAGATGCCTACATTTGCGAGATGCCCGGAGTTAAGATCACATTCCAACCATAAAGTATATAATGTGCTGAAACATTAGCAGTCTTGCACTTGTGTCATGAAAATTGCTCTTGCTTCTTAAAAGTAAAAAAAAAACATAGTTCACAGAATATACTCTGCTCACCTAACTTGAACGTGTGTGCTATGAATGAACCTTTAGGCGTGCATAAGTAGTTGAACACACTGCCCATGAAATTTCCCGTAATACATGTTTCAAAAATTAAGTGAGTACAGGCTTTTTGTTTTGAACATAACATATCGAATTACTTTTATTTTTGTGTGTCTGGGTGTGAGTTTCTCGCACAAGTCAGTGATAAATATGTTATTCGCCGGCTGGAAGGTCTGTATTGAGTAATACTGTGCCCAAGGTCTTGAGCACTGGTAGTGGAGATAAATTGCACAGTTTTTCCCAATACGGACCGACTTAGGCTGATAAATAACAGTTTTTTCCTCTTGAAATTAACTAAACGTTTTCCATATGAGCCCTAATGAGTTAGGTTGTAAGAGCGGAAAAACCTTCCTTGAACTGAACAAATTTTGAGCGAGTAAATGGTAGTTGAAACAGATTGAGTAAATGTAAATAAAAAAGAGGCCTCACCGAAATATTTATATTTGGGTAATGAAAGAGGTAATTTAAGAGGCCTCCAAACAAACTTTGAAACATTTTTTGACAAGTATCTGTCACAATTTGACACCTGTCAATTAGAGAGCGCGTAACAAAAAAACGCATGCACCCTTTAAAACAAATCAACAACGACAACGGCGCTGGTTTGGCAAATAAACTGAACTGCAAAGTAATTTTAAGTAAATTTAAATCTATGTTTTGAAGTTGTGGGAGTTCCCTCGTTTGTTTGCTGCAATCACGAGTGCAAATTTGGTCTTTCATCAAAAGGGGAATTTTAAAGCAGCTTTTTCTCGTTGAATTCCTTTGTTTACTGTTGCGAAATTTATGGTACCAATGTCCAATTTGAACGGACCTGCAAAGACTTACCGAAAGCGTATTTGAAGTATAAAAGACCTAGCTCACTGTTGTCCAAGGAAAAAATTTTTTGAGAGAATTCAGATACATAATGAATGAAATTACCATTAATGAATTCAACTGTGAAGAAATACCTCACGTTTTAACTTTCTGAGTTACTTCTAGTAAGGTTTAGGTTATTTTCAAGCGGCTTTTAGGCCGCGCGTTAACCTATCTTATGACATATTTGCTACCAATATTCATGTCAAAACCAATTTTTTTTGCAGGGAAACAAAGTTATCTGAGAGAGAGAAAGTGAGAATTAATAAGTTATCGATCGGCTTGATTTGCTCCAAAGCGATTTGCTTAAAAATACTGTCCAGCCGGCAAAACGAAATAATTTTTTTGAAAAATAGCAACAAAGCTAGAGATGTAATCGGCGGCTCGCTCAAGCGGTACCGTGCCCGTGGGCAGAGATAGGAAAACCCGGACCGCGTTAAGTACTAATAAGATTCCAGGATTCTTTACCGTGCCCTCTGAGAAAAACAAATAATAAATACAGTTCTTTTGAGAAAGGTTATCGGAAAAATCTTGTCGGAATTGTAAGCGATAACCTGAAAGGTATTGCTGGTAGCTTTTAGGTCATGGTTAGACTTAACCTCAGGAATTCAGGGAAACCTAGGAAATGTCACTTTAAGGACGAGGCATCACGGGTTTGAACAACCTGTTTTAATTGCAAGACTTTCTTTAAATTCTAAACTGCATGAGCTAACCCTAATTAATTTATCTTTAATTTTTATGTCCCTATTGATTATCGTTACCCAGGTAACCTTTTGAGATTGTTGCGTGCACTTTAAAGTTTTGCTCTTTGTCCGTAACAACTGCATACAGTTAACTGCGTATCTCCAGTTGCACATTTGTGGGAACCTACATTCACATTTAATTTTACGTTTTTTTAAAGTCTGATTAGATAGAGGAGGAAGAGTAGGGGGCGGAGTGGGGGAGGTGTCAGCTCAACGAGGATCTAATTTATATTTAAAAACTCGACTACCAAAATGATATAAATTCACAAATAATCTTAGCTGATGTGAAGTTAACTAATCCACAAAAGCAGGTAAGTGTGGCGGACGCCGTAGTGAAGAAAGATGTATGGCATTTATTGACACTGATCAGACAAATACATAGGATGTTAAAAAAAAGGAATTCATTAGTGAATGAGTCACGTTTTCTGTCTCATTCGTTTTTTTTCCTTTGTTGTGATTATGATTATAATCTTTTCATTTTATCAATGCTATTATAATTATCACTTTGTTTATCATCATTAGGATAATTGGTATTTTTGTTTTCATCTTCATCATCATGTAGAATGCCCAAATATAACTTTTAAAAACTCTTGATACATAATTTCGGTGGATGGAGAGTCCTGGTACTGGAGCAGAGACACTTGCTCAAGTCTAGGCGGGGACCTGGTTTCCTTTGAAACCCAAGAGGAATGGAATTTGATTAATGACGAAATTCAAAGGCGAAACACTACAAACTATGAAAATAAATGGAGAATTGGTTTAAAAAAAGGGCCAGGAATTGGACCTGGGTGAGTGGAAGACCGCTGACTATTTCCAAATGGGGACAAGGGGAGCCAAGCGGTGAACACGACGCGGCTTTCATGTACAAGAGGTTCCGTAATAGCGAACAGGGCGTATTTGGGAGTGATAATGGTACAAGTGGGAAAAACCAGCACGCTTATATTTGTGAGATCCCCGAGAGTGAGTTGATATGTTGTTGTTGTTGTTGTTTTTCTTTTTTTTTAATGTTATTTTGAGTAAACTCAAAGGCACTAGGAGCGCTGAAGGGCAATAAGAACATTATTTGCTAACGTTTGTGGTACTCACGGTAGAATTTATAAAAACCCTCAGACAGTCAGAATCAAGTTTACACTTACCTTTGCGTAAATCAAAATATGTTTGATACAATCCCAATGAACGGTTTCACGATATACATGTCTAACTTTAACCTTGTAAACATGGGAAAGCTGCAGATGGTTCTGTTACTATCACTTTTACGAACAACAACAGTTACGAAACTGATGGTGAATACCAATTGCAAAGAATTATGAGTCCAATTGCTTTGTTGGATGATAGCACGTGATGATGTGAAGAGCGTTATCTTTTTGTGAAGAGCTTGTGACTCATGTCGGTTAAGAACCATGCCAATTATCGTTTTCTAAAACAAATACAACAGATTTGCAGAATTATTTGTTCTTTGCATAGGGGAATCAATTTTAAGTTTACTGTATTCTATTTTAATGTCTGATCATTTGAACTGTAAAGTTGTAGGGGCTAATTTTAATGCAATGCGAAATGTGCAGTGAGCATAATAAACTGACCATCGTGCATCTAATCCGAATATGGCGGGCATTTCGATCGACTTAGTAACCACTACTCTATAACGAGGTTAGTAAGGATTACCTCAGTTCTCATACATCACCAGAGGGATAGTCAATACTGAGGTGGAATATATTTGATGTTCTGCTCACCGAAAAGATAAACATAGGCATGCGTAGCATGCAAGAGTTATTATTTTGGCTAGGTGGGTTGAAATGGGACACTTTGGGTTCTTAACCCTTTCAGTCTTGAAACAGGAAAAGAGAATAACTTTAAGTCCAGAATTGTGTAGAGAATTCATTATTTTTCAGTGGTGTTAGATAATGCGCTTCGAAAACGTGACAAAATGTAGATTGTTTCCGAGGAAACGACACGTAGTAAAGTAAAGTCTTAAGAGGCAAAATGGATATTTGATTAGTGGAATATTATTCAAGAAAACGCAGAACAGGATATTGAAATATTGTGTTACAGCTTTTTAAGCTATTAGGGAAAAGTCTACAGAATATATTTCATTCTCTAGTATTATGGGGTCTAGTTGTCGAAAAACATCCTACAGCCCTATCTAAGCAACAATCACACAAGACGTGTGCCAACGACGAATAAAATGTTGAGGAAACAATGAGAGCTTTCTGTATTACTGATAAAAATCGAGTGCGTTTTAGAGTTTTGAACGTTATTGGCGGCCATTTTTTTACTCCCCTTTCCGTCCGCAGTTTTGCCCTCGCAGTGTAATAGTAAGGCAATTTTTCGTATGATGTGGTCTTGATTAACATTTTTCTTTAAAGACTCCTCAATACCTTCAGTACCTTCGTCGTCCTCACTATCATCCAGAGTAGCCCTTGCAACCTCACCATCACCATCACCATCGTCGTCGCCACGTTCATCGCCCTCGCCCTCGCCATCGCCATCGCCATCCCCCTCGCCATCGCCATCGTCATCCCCGTTGCCGTCGCCGTTGCCGTCGCCGTCGCCGTCGCCGTCGCCGTCGCCGTCGCCGTCGCCGTCGCCATCGCCATCGCCGTTACCAGTTGAGCAGCTTGTATGTTTTCTAGTCATTTACCGTTTTTATACATATCGTTTTTCAGGATCTCCTCTGCTTACAAACGTGAGAGACAATATTTTTAATTTTAGGCAAAGGAGTATGTTTCAAAATTTGGCGGAATAAATATTACCAGAAGGACTTCCCTACAGGTATCTTATTTTATATGACTTAAAGGCTTTTTAACTTTGGTATATGTTTTTTAAACGATAAAAAGGTTAATATCTGATCTTTAAGGATAAACCACCATCGAGCCATATGAAGTAAAAATGTTGAAGCTTAAAAAATAATCCAGGCCCCTAAAAGAGTTCTCCAGCCGATGAATACTCTGGAAACCATTTGGGGCCTTAGTATAAATTTTATATACAAGACTGGCTGTTTAATGACCTGGAAATATTTTACGTAATTGTAGGAGGCTGTTACTGTGTTTGAAGATTTCACCTTAAAAATCAAGAACGTCACAAAAGACAAGGCCGGCATAGAAGAGGTTAAAACACTGAAAAAATCCATCTTTGAGGTGGCAGAGGCCGTCGAGAAATTTGCTCTTAATTACGGCAACCGACACCTGAGAGGAATGAGGCCTTCAGAAAGGATCGTTTCCCCCAAAATTGGTGAGTTTGCGGCCTTCAGTCCTGTTTAGTTTCGAAGTCTATTCCTCTGTTACTTACTAACTTGCTGACTGTCCCACTGAGTTGTCTAATTTCCTATGGCTAGATGGTGTAAGAACTCAGCTATTAGCCCAACGTATCAGAATGTTATTGCTGGATGTCATCGATTCATCTTTGTTTTTTTTTTCAATTAGTTTGATACTTTGATTTTTCGCGGTGGAGAAGGAAATTGAACGTTTTCTTAAACAATCAACAAGAGAGAACAGGAATCCTTCAAATTGTGAAACCCTTCTTATCGATCTGTATATTGAAACTTTTCTTAAATAATAGGTTGGTGAGTAACACTTTACTAAATAAAATTGTCAAATCTTAGAAATGCTTTCCGCTCACTTCATAACGTACACTGAGCTCAAAATTGGCCTATCGTCTGTGATGTACATAAATGCAAGATTTTTAACCGTACACTTCAAAATTCTCTAATGAACTCTATAGTTTTCCAACGAAACGGTTCGAGGAACGAATTGAGTTTTCACAATTTTAGTCCGTGCGGCACTACTCACTTTTTTATCAGTCTTACATTGAAAAAACTTTATAAAATGGTTGAATTTGTCGAATAGTCGTGGAAGGGCAAATACGATACATACAATACACTTTCAACCCATAAGATTATGAAATATTGTGTACACCACAAAATGGAAGTTTGTGTAGGTGTGCTATTGTAAATTTCACCGAGGGTGCTTTCAATTGTAATTTTTCTTTTCGACAGTTTTGGTCATTCAAAAAGCCTATCGCCAGAATGCAAGTGGCTTCAACTTTGAGGAACAACGATGGCGAGCAAGAATCGATATCGCTTCTTCAACTTTTGAGGAAAATGGTTCGTATTAACTATTGTAATAACTTTACTTTTAGTATTACCTTAGTTTCTCCGATAGAAATTTCTGTGTCGAAATAAAGCCTCATGTAAAGGCGCTTCCTTAGTTTACATAGTCTATCTTCTTTAATCACTCGCCCTCCCTAAAATGTCACATACCTCAGAGCCTGATAAAAATTTCAATTTTGTGTGCTTTTTTTGTTGTTGTTTGATAACATTTTTTTGTTGATCGTTGGGGTTTAAAGGATCAATGGTGGTTGCATGTGTGTACAAGGATTTGCATGACCTACTTCTGACAGACCAAGCCATGAAGAGTGAAACAGACAACCAAAGGTGCCGTTATTTTCATATTACTCCATGTCGTTTACCTCAAAAAACACATAACACGGATACACATAAGATCTAAGTTCAACTAAACTGAACTGAGAAACTTTCCAAAAACCGTAACCAGGGTTGGAAGACTCCCTGCTTGTCTCTGACCATTCCACCTTCATGAAAAATTGGCCTGAATCTACAAAAAAATATGTAATATTGCTTCCTTGGTTCTGGTCCATTTTCAAATACAATTTCTTCTTAGGTATATCAACTCCAGGATAATGGTCGTAACTGTGAACCCCAAGCCAGAGAAATTGCGAGAGGATGTCATCCTACAGTTCAGAAACCTATAGGTAACATGAAAATTAGTTTCTATCCGTTGTTTTGATTTATTCTGACAAGATAAAATCTATTTTCAGGTTTTGACGGCAGAGAAGCGCCGTATGTTTTGGAGTGGCCTCAGCAAAAGGTAAAAAATTACAATATATCATTACATATTATATATATTATATATTGTATGGTATTTATTCCTTCTTAAATTAAATTTAGTATGGAGGAGAATGAATGAACTTTCTCAGATGCTTTTGCGCAGATGAACACTTTCCTGGAAGCCAACATGTTGTCGTTTTTAGAGAGGGGAAGTCTGATTGAAATGTTCTCGCAACTATAACTACAATAGAAGAAAATCTTGGCGCAAAATTGTCAAACATCCCCTCTTCCCCAAACAATGAATAAATTTTTTTTTAACTTTACTTTTTTATTCATGTGTGACAGCTTTTCAGAGGAAGATTGTCATGTAATTACATCAAAAAGTAACTCAGAAGAAACAATTTGCAGTTGCAATCATTTGACGCATTTTGCCGTCTTAATGGACTACGACGGTAGCACAAAGGTAATAAAGTTATTTTTGCCTTACTTAATAGTTTTATGGGCTCAATGAACTAACTCAATGTTGTCCTGTAATTTTTCTTTTCTTGACACAGCTCACCGAAGAGGATGAAACCATTCTGAAAGTTGCCACCTACGTGGGACTGAGCCTTTCCATAATCGGGATACTTTTAATATTAATACTTTATTCTTGCCTCACGTAAGTAATGCACTTGATTAATAATGACGTAGATTCTTAACTCCCCTCAACAAGGCTGGTGAGAAAAGAGATCGCAATACCAATCTCCATGCAAACAAGAACAGACATGTCAGATAATTCACAAACTCAAACTACATTTCATGCCCCATCACGAACTTTTGAACAACTTATGATTTCACTTTTTATGAATTTTTTAAGGTTTAAACATTTTCTTCGTAATGTTTTCTTTTTTTGTCCTCTCCGGAGCTATTTACTGACTTTCTTCTTTCCTTCGCTGTCAAGATTTAGTTAATTTTTTGCCATATTTTCCTGTGTGTTGTTGCTTTTGTCTCATTCATTCTTCTTCTTTTTAATATTATTTTACCAGAGATGTTCGTAAACCTCTCTCTCAAATTCGACTGAGTGTTTTTATGTCCCTTGGAGCTGGACAGATTATCTTCCTCGCTGGAATAAACGCCACAGAAAACAAAGTTAGTAGCCTCTCCTTTTATCCATAGAATGAATTTACTCTATGCTCCGTAAATATCTTGTCGAAAGAAGCTCGCTAATAATTATACGAAAACTCGTCCTTTCCACAGGCTGCCTGTGTTACGATAGCAGTTCTGATGCAGTATTTCTTGATGGCCGCTTTCTGTTGGATGCTGATCGAGGGAATTTATCTCTACTTCTTCGTTGTGAAAGTTTACAATATTAACACCAAGATGTACATGTATCATGTCATCTCATGGGGTGAGTTTTGTATTTTAAAACATGCACTGGTAACTGTAACCACGCTTTTGGATCGCCAAATCTAGTGTTGTCATGCAGTAAAGTGTTGTGATTTCCTTCCTTTGTTCATGGGTAGGTCTTCCAGTGATCATGGTGGCCATTTCACTTGGCATCGCTGCTGGAAAAGAAGGGTTACAAAGATATACGAGTGATAAATGGTAGGAAAAAAATTCAAGGGTTTCTTCTTGCTCTTCTCCTTTTAATTTGGTGCATTTAACTCTTTGTTTTGTTTTTGGATATAGTTTGAAATCGGTATCATTTTATTTTCTGACAATTTGTGTTTCTTTCTTGTGTTTCACTTCCTCGAGTTTAGTTGCTGGCTTTCCTCAACTAATAACCTGATCTGGATATTTGTCGCCTTTGTGGCTTTTATTGAAGTCGTGAGTTAACGATTAGTGTTGGTGATTGTGATTGGTATACCTGGAGTAATTGCTGCTAAAGATTTTTTCCTCTGCTCTTGAAAACGAACTAAGTATTTCTGATATGACCCAAGACAATATTTACCGTTTTCTTTTTCCTATTCACTCACAAAAAGCTTTGGACGTAGCCGCTGTTTGCGGGGATCCTGGTTTATTTTAACCTAATGATGGTCTTCAATAGCGGGGAAAACCTGTGGAGACAATATCCCCACAGGCAAAAGATAGCTTCATAAATTCTCCAACTTTTACCACATAGTATGAAAAAAAAAATTCTCCCCCTTCCTTCAACGCAAAAATAACTCATGAAAAAAAACAAAACAAAAAAGATGAAAAATATGAAAAGAGCAGGAAGATTAGGATTTATTGAAAATTTATATAATTTAACATGAGACTATACTTGGCGTGGTTCTTTCAGTTTAGAGACTTATGTGCGCGATTTCCTTTGCTCATTGGCAGAGGATCGAAGCTACTAATCTTGGTACCCCGGTTAGGGGCTCTATTCCCTGTAAATTACTCTTCATCTCACGCTTGTTACCGAATCAGTAACTTCCTTGGCAAAGATCCTCCCCTGCTTTGGCTATTCGACATCCATGTCTAAATAGTCACCTTTTTTTTTTTCCATATTTTAGCTCAACATTTTGATACTCCTACGAGTAATAAGGGAGATGAGCAATTTGTTGCAGCCAACAGGGGCAGACCACCATTTTCAGCAAATACGGTGAGAATCACAGCATAAAACTAAAAAAGGTAGTGGAAGACATTGTCATGCCCTCCTGTGGGGCTATATTTGCCTGGCTTTCTCATTCCTTAATCAGTAGGGCATCAAGATATCTAACAATGAAACTTCATTGTCAAAGGAAAGTAAAAGAATGTTTTTTTCTAACTCCTAGTCTTGGCATCAAAACATGCGCGGTGATGATTCCCCAGCTGGGTGTCACGTGGCTATTCGGTCTCCTCTCGCCTGTACATAAAGTTTTCGCTTACATCTTCACCATACTTAACTCTACTCAGGTCAGTGTTCGATGGTAACTGTGAAAAGTCATTAATCTCTATTATTTATTTTACTTTCTGACCAAGTGAGACATCATTAGGGTGGTCAGATTATGTTGTTTTGGAATTTTTAAAACAAAAAGGTGTCAACTATGCAAGAGAAGACAGAATTCTTTTTCAATTATAAGATATGCAATTTTCCTTCCTTCTTGAAAATCTGAATAGATATTTGACTAATTTGTTTGCATATTGTAAAAATTAATGATCTTGAAATTATTTTTGTGCTGCAGGGTTTCCTGATTTTCGCTCTACACTGTATGCGAAACACTCAGCTAAGAAAAAACATTGAACTGATTATTAACTTTATATCGTCAAGTTTTAGTGTTTCAATAAATATCCGAGTGCTAAGAACCATATTTCGTGTTGCTTGTCTATCTGCAGATCAGAGAGCGATTCAAAAGAAAGATGAACATCGTTTTTCCATCTTCTATAAAGGGAAACTCCACAAGGAAGAGCTCACAGGTCAATCCAAATGAGGTTGGGAATGTATGGGCAATTTAATTGCAGTCATGTGCTGAATTTAAATCGTAATTGTACTTAAGTTAAATAACTTGATTCAGCCAACCGGAAATAACAACCAAATACTTAGAACAATCACTTAGTTAACAGCAATAAGTCGCTTACGATCGGTCTGAGTTACGATCTGCAAATAAAAAGAGGTCTGTGTCTGCATTATTGTTTGAGCATTCAACTAGTTGTCTTTGTAACCTATCATTTTTACGATGATAAGTTTATTTTCTAGGCGATCGTATGTCTGCAGGGAAGAATCATCGAAATAAACCAATCTATAAATTTAAATTCCTGATGGCTCCGTATGCTGATGACTGCTTTGTTTCACTTACTTAGTTTATAAACTTCTTATCAAACACTGTTATTACTTTTAACTATAAGCTATGGATAGTCACTGAAATTATCAGTTTCTAGAAATTCCTAGAATACGTAGTCATGCTGACATGCATACAAAGGAACTTTCTGCAAAATTTTATTAGGTTTCGTAGCCACCAAAATGGTTGTTGTAAGCTTCTGGAATTATCTGGAACACTTTGTACAAAAGGACTCAATCGTGCAGCAGTAGTACTTGTTGTTGTCGGGAGTGACTGATTTTTCAGAGAGTTATAATGAAAGTGAGCCACTTTGGAAGATTGTTAATTTTGAGGGACTTAGGAGACAACTGTGAGATTGCGTCAGTGGTGAGCTAAAATGTAATTTGTAGTGGGCTTAAATAAGCTTATTTAGCATAAAAAGTGTACTTTCTTTAAGAGTCGCTCCTTAGTAAGAATACTAAAGTTGTTTAATAGCGTTCTTTCTGTCGGTTAAATTATACCGTAACAAAAAAATGCCTATAGTAGCAGCAGCTAAAGTTGACGTTCAAAAGTATATTATGGGTCAACCAGGAAAATGACACCGACATTACACTTTCAAATAAACAAATAACTTTTAACGACATCCCCCGTTTAACTCACCTAACCGATTTCCCAAGACGCAGACAACACCTTTTCGTTATTATGCTAAAATTATACATTTACCCTTGAAAATGTTTAGACAAGAAACTAAACATGCAGGAATTTAAAGAAGCCCATCCCTAATTCACAGATTTTCCCGGGAAGCCTTTTTTTCCTGATTTAACCAGCCAATTTAAACAGGCACACTAAATCAAAGCCCAAATCTTATCTTTTTAGTTTTCTACCAGCGCTGTCTCTGAATTTACTTCATAGTGTTCGTAGAAGGTAATTAAGGTTCCGTTTCGTAAAGTACTCAAGTAATTATAAGTAGGCAAGTGAGCTTAATTAGCGAATTGCGTAATGTATTTTAAGTCATGTTCTGTTTAGTAACGTTATGTAAATAGCATTACGCTGTAAGTGAGTGTTACTAAGTGACTCTTAGAATAAGTAAGAATAAGTAAAAGTGACTAATCCAATAAGTACAGTAATGTAATAAGTAGAGTGATGTCCAGTAGTGTAAGTAGAGTGATGTAATTTAAGTTTAGTTTCGTACAAATTTTTTTTCAATAAATGTTTATTAAATTTAAAAAAAACTTAAAAATTAAGTTTACATTCAGTTGTTGCTTAATGAACAATTAGATGAATACGCAAATGGTTGAATATATAAACAGATAATTTAAAAAGGACAGAAAAATCCTTATGATTCGATGGTCTTTGATCTGTTATATTTGCCAGTTTTTCTCCTTTTTTTTTTTTCGCATCCCTAAGATAAGAAGTGGCATTTTGAATCGAAAACACATCGAATAATTTGGAATTCAATAGGGGCGACGCTAGCCGGAAATGGCATAAACCAAGAGATTGTAAACTCTTGCGCAAACTTCATTAAACAGCGATTAAAGAACTTTTGCACAGAGTAGACAATTTAAAGGAAAAAAAGCTCAGCGATAGAAACGCGGAAAATTTCCCAAGGGCCTGGCTTTCAAATATTACTATGGCGGAGAGACTAGCATTGAAGAAGAATTTCAACCAGCGAAAGGAGGAGTTGAACATGAAGATGTGCCTAACTCGGTTTACAACAGGCTAAGTTACGTCACACCTATTTATAAATCAGCATGGATGAAGAAGCGTACGATTTAGCCGGAAGAAGTGTTATGTCAAACGTTTCAAGCTTTAATTGGCTAACTTAATTGCAGCTAAGACTACTTGATATTTTGACCCCACCGCTCCTTCAAAAATGTTGGACGTCAAACATCTGGACACAAAAGTAATGATCTGCATGACGCTTTTGCATGGAAGAGTTGTTTTGTAGGCTGAACGCTAAACTATGGCCGTTGGCCTCCGTTAGTTTTTTTGATCAATTAACGATCAACTTCACGTAAACTCGCATCGAACTCACGATCTAAGAAAACCGAGAAGGAGTCCTTTGACTCGGAGTTTGCCGTGCTGTAAAAATAATTATACATGTTATTAACACATGAATGAGTTAACCCACCATATTTTTGAGCTGCTTCTCTATAAAATTGGAATTGTAAAAAGTATTTTTAAAACCGTGAAGTTTTCCTTTTATATTAAGAAAAACAATGCTTCACATCTGGTGCAACCGGCTTTTTATCTACTGGTCCGTCTTTGACGGGAAAAAAAATGGAGGCAAACGCCATGAACAAGCTATAAGAGATCATAATTTGCATTAAATTCTAATTCGTGCAAAAGTGTTTTATAAAGATGCCGTGTATCCGCAACTCTCAAGCTTGGAGAATCAAATATTAGTGTAACGATACCTTTTAACAGCAACCTTTGCATATCTTGGCCATGATGAAGTGGATAATGCAAGGAACTGAATCCGGCAAAATTTTCAAAACTCTATTAACATATTTTGTGCTGGGTAAGTACCACGCTAGTTATTCGTGTTTGTTGGGCGGTAGCCATCAAATTGCCTGATGAGTACAACTGAGTCTGACAAAGAGAGCAAAACATTTTTTAAAAGTTGTGCGCTTGTTTAGTAACCACCTAATTATATCTTGATTTTTCTTTTGCGAAACATTTATATCGATTTTTGAACGTCCTGTGAAATTTGGCCAAACAAAACCGAAAAAAAAAATGTCAGTTGGCGGTTATTTGGCACTGTTGGTTAAATCAAAACAAACCAGATTCTAAAGATTTCCGCATTAAACTCTTAGTTTATAAAGATCAGAGAAGGATATATTAAAGTTCACACGGCAACCAGGTGGACAATCAGACATAGTTTGATGCTACACTGGTTTGCAGATTTAATGAATGTAACCGAAGAAGTTACAATTGATAGACCCAACGTTTCGACACTCCTGTCTAGTGCCTTCATCACCCCTGACAGGTGCAGCAGTGTAATTCCACTTTTAACATTTATGCACCTAAAAATGAACTGGGAAAAAAAAAAGATAATATCTGATTGATTATCATAATGATTAGTCATAGACTTATTATATTATTATTATTTCATAGGATTGTGATTCAAAACGTAAGTTGAAAAGCAAAACAAAGAAGTCGTAGAATAACGGTGCTACCTGATCTCCCTTTTTTCCACTTTTAAAGCCTTTTGCTTCAGTGATGTAGTGGGTTTTGATGTCCATTGTTTGCTAAAATTAATGGTGTCAAAAATACTTTCTCGTCTCCATCATTATCGTTATCACAATTGTTATCATCAGTATACATTTTTTCGTTTATTTATCCATTCCTTTAATTTTTCTCGTACAGTGCCAAGAAACCTGTTTCAAAAACTCCTCTTATGTATTTTCGAAAAGCGGAACAAGATGGAATTTCAACTGGTATGTCTGCTGGTACCAGGGAGGTTACTTAGTCTCAATCGAAACTGAAGAAGAATGGCAGTTTATCAGTCATGAGATTCAAAAGCGTATTGCTTGGAATACTAGTGCATGGCATATTGGTTTAGGGAAGAGAGCCGGAATTTGGACCTGGGAGGGTGGACAACAACTAAATATTTTGAAATGGCGTGATTCTGAGCCAAGAGGTAACGACAATTGCGCGCCGCGACCCAATTTCCTGTAACACGAAATTCCCAGATCACTGAAAACCTTCTAAAATCGTCTTTCTCAAGAACCATCCTGGACATATAGTCAACTGTTTTACGGTAAATACATTCGCCGTTCGTCATTTTACAGTTTCCTCACACTATTTTAAATCTTGTCCGGAAGAAATCCGAAGTGTCACGCTTGGATCTCTCAGAGTCAGCGAAAAGGACAACGTTCAAATTTTTTCACTTTCTAGAAGCGCTTGAGGATTCTAAATGAAGATAGAATTTTTCAAATAGAAATTGGTATTTTTCAAAGACAAATACGGAAAAATATCAGAATGTTGGACGCTTCGTTATTCGGAAACCGTGTCCGGTGAAAATTTTCTTAGTGACATGGTTGGATCTCTTCTCACTCTGTGTACAAGGTCAGCGAAACGGACAACGTTAGAATTTTTTCACTTTGTAGAAGCGCTTCAGGATTGTAAATGAAGATAGAATATTTTCCAACGAAAAATTGGTATATTTCAGAGAGAAATATGGAGTTATTTGAGGACCGTGTCCAGCCGTGTCATTGAACAGTTTTTAAATGCCAAGCGTTTGGATGGCTTCGCACTCTGTATACAGGGTTAGTGAAAAACATCAAGTTCGAAATTTTTAGGCTGCCGGAAGCGCTTGAGGATTGTAATTAAAGGTAGAACATTTTTGTATAAATATGTTTTGGATCTCGAAGAGAAATATGGAAAAATATCGAACTGCCGGACGTTTAATTATTTTAAGTTTAGTCACTTCATAACAGGAACGTCAGCGACATTGACAGTTTGCGTCACATTTCTTTTTTGCTGCTTTGCATGGGCAACAACCTCGACCACTCTTTCGAGCGAAAGCTCCTCTCCATGGGCAGGAAACTTCAACTGACCCTTGGTCCTATTTAACAAGGATGGCAAACTTGATGAATGGATGATCAACATTTTCACCTTATTTGAAATACTTGCAAGTTCCTCTTTAGCAACAACCGATCCATAAGCGTTTACTGCCTCGGAATCTACAAAATCAATGGATTCATCCGATTCCATGCCGGATTAAAACGTATAGAACTGTTTTGAACAGATTTATTTTGACAAGCTCTTTAAATTCATCTGAGAAAACGCATAAGGAAGACTTATAATAAAAACTGGTTCGAATCATATTTCAGAATGAATGTCGCTGAGTCAGTATATCAGATCCAGCGCATCACTATGAATGTTAAATATTCTATTCCGTTCGCTAGAAAATCATTTGTAAGATGAGGGTAATACCACTGCAGATGTGCATTCCAGGACCTTAAAAAGAACACTTAGGCCTTCAAATATTTGACTTTCCTCTGGTTTCGAATTATTTTGCGAAAAAATTTCTTGTATTGCGCACGTGGCAATATAAAAATCCAAAGCAGCTCGATTTTTAAACTTCTTCTTAGCCTCAAGCAATGTGACATTTTCAAGATAATTTAGCGTTATAAACTGAGTTGATGACGTCAACTGACCACCCTGAGGATTTAAAAGGCTGATGTGTCAAGCGTTAACCCTTTCGTCAGAGGGATTGGAATCCAACACCGTTGATAACACTAAATTACCCTGTTATACTCTTCTACCGACGCAGCACCACAGTTTCTATAGAAACTTACCTCCTTTTAACATTTTTCATCCGCAAAGAAACTCTGCTTACTATGGAGCTTTTATAATGAAGGAAGCCTCCATTCCTCCCACGTATAGCTGGGAAATGAATTATTATTACTTTTTTTTTTTATTTTACTTTTTTTGATGGCACTTAGAGACTAAACGTGGACCGTAATCATAGTTTACACAAGTGTATTTTAGCAGATTGACATTTAAAATGGTTCAACCATTTTATGAAAAAAGGTTATTTGCCTTTCTCAGGATTAAATTAAGGTCCTGAAAGCTTCACCTGCTTTTAAGAGCAATCCAGCCAATAACTATGAACTAGACATTTTTTTTTTAATAACAGCTTTTTCCTATTTCCAGAGAAGTGCTCTGTGTCGGGATCTACACTTATTATCCAAAGTACAGAGAAATATATTTTCTTGTAAGTCAGTTTGAATTTTACTCCAAAAGATGAACGACGAAATCTTCAAATTAAGAGTCAGAGGTATTTCAGCTTTTCTCATTTCATACAGATGTTGTTGTTCATCTTGGCTATATGGATAAATGAAGGTTTAATCGTTTATCTTGCGACCAACTGCAACTGATAAACCGACTCTAAATCGTGAGACAAAACGATCAACCATTTAATAATTGTTTCCCAAAATTATTTTGCTGATTTTTTGAACGAAAAGATTGCACCGTATAAAATAATTTAACTTCGTCACGTTTCTTGAAAAAGATGAACAGTGTAGCTGTCATATCTGGTTACCAAGACGACTGTGTTATCTTCTCAATTGTGAGATGTAAATGAAAAAAAAGGCGTGTATATTGCATACGTTGAAGAAGTCGTGCCTTTGAAGCAAGACAATTTCTATTCTTCTTACATCTATATATGTATTTTTGTTCCCGTTTTCTTAATTCTGACGTTCAGATATCTTTAATTTGCATGACAGTCAATTTTGCGCTTCAAGCCATAAACATAATAAAAGCCCTATAAAAGCCTCACTGTAGACGTAAAAACAACAAGGCAAGCTAAATTCCTTCTTTTACAGGAGAAAGCTCTTTTCAGAATTAACTAACAGCAATCTTGCACTGATCTCAAAGATATTTATAATATATAAGCACAACACGGAAATAATATTTTGGTTGCTTTTAGATAACTCGCTGATCTCAACACGTTAATTGGTCTGACTGAAGGCGAAGGGGCAACAAATTAACCTCAAAACAAATGGGTGATTTCCATAAATTTACCGCAACTCTATTGCTGGTCTCTTCATTAGGTGAGTGTGGATTCTGTTGTGAAGATTATTACTCTTTCTTTTTCGCGAATTTGATCTCACAATAGGGGTCAAGGACTCTTTACTTTCATATTCTTTGTATCTACATATCCCAGTCAATTGGACGTAGCAAAACATTGCGGATAAGAATTAGTACCTTAAACTACCGGAAAGGTTTGGCTAAAAGTCGATTAGTTATTCTTTTTTTTCAGCGTTTCCTTTCTGTTTCTCCCAAGTTACTCGCGTATTTATTCAATTTTTTCTCAACCATCTGCTCACTGACCTAAGAAAAACCGAAACCGTATTAAATGCGCTCTGATCGGTTTGAAAATGTGAGTTTCTCGAGTAAATTTTGGCAGACCAATTTGTTTATTTGAGATATTCTGAAAAATTCTACCCAAAAATATATAATGTGGCTTGAATGAGTCAGGGCATAAATATATTTGCGCGAGACAACTTCCGCGCAAAACGGTTGCATCTGTCAGGCAAACTACTTAATGAACATTTTGCTTTGAAAACCTTAAAGATTGTGTGAGGTAATTTGCACATGTAATAACGCAGCGCAGTGAATGTAGATTTGTAACTGTGGTTACTACAAATGTGATCTGGTATGCAATGGAAATGATTGCACACAAACATGCAACTCTGATACATACCGGATAATCGAACAGTGAATGAAGGGAGTAGGTTTCTTAAGAAACTGAGTTGCTGCTTTGGTTGAGAGTACTGCAAGACAGTTTGGTTTTATCAAGTGAGTAGATAATGCAAAGACGGGTGTCCTCTCTTCTTAGAGCAAATAGTGTAATGTGGTTTTCTGGAGAAGACACCGGCTGATCACTTCTTCAAAGCAAAGTTTTGACCTTATAACGATACGTAGATATAAAAATGATTCAACTCTATGCTGAGCTTATTTTCCAGCTACATTTCAAGTACAAAGAGCAACTAGCAACTAGTTCACCACAACTTCGTACAAAATCAAAACAGACTTCAAAAACAGAAGAATTGGTAGGTATTGCTTAAACATGCATATACCCTAGTGACATGCATAGACAATATCGCACTAGTTACTGTAACATGCAGCTCATTTTCAAGTATGATAATTTTACAATATGTCATTTTTAATTTATCATAAGGATCATCAACATCATCGTCATGATCGCTATCTTTTTTATAATTATGTTTTCTAGTATTTTATTTTTATCACTATTATTATTGCTTAGAGATGACTTTGCTCTGTATTATGTGGTTTTCTTTCTGTTTTTTTTTCCGTTGGTTTGTTTGGTTCTTGTCTATTGTTTTGTTTTTTGTTTCATTTGTTATTTTTGTTTGCTTTTTTGCATATTATTTCAAGAATTTTAAAACAGTGAGTTGGAAGTGTCGAGATAACTTTAATGAACGAGCATTTGGTATCTGTTTCATACTCTTTCGCACTAATTTGATATGTCATCTTGCTACAGACAAATAATTTTACCCTGGCATTGAATAAAACATATATTCAACATGATAGCTCTTTGCAGGTATGTTGAAGTTTTACATTCTATTTATTAAATTTCTAAGAAAAACCTTTTTAATTTTCAACTTTACTCCATCATCATCGTTCACTGTACCTACTGTTATAATCTATCTGGTATTCCTGCTCGCATGGAATTGGTCTAAACGCGTCACGCGACAGAATATGCCCAAAAAAATTGTAATAAGAGAAAAGTAATCATAAGCATTAATCTTGTGGTAACTACAACGAAAAACACTTTGCTCATTGAATTTCAATCCATCCCTTTGCAGAACGTTCTCGATTTGTTGCAAGATACTCTGGCCAAGTATAAAGATATATCCTTTACAGAAGTTCAAAATAATGTTATAACCGAGCGGAAACGGATAGAGTTGATATACACAACGGCAGATGCCTTTCAGACCTTTGCTCTGAAGTATGGCTGGTACCACCTCAACGAATCAACGCCAGTGTTAAGGAGGAAATATGAGAGAATCCGTGGTATGCTGAAGTTTGTTCGTCTGCTTGTTATGTTTTGTAAAGGAGAAGAAACTGAACATCCTAAATGACAAACAAAAATAAATTCAAACTAGGATACATTAAAAAAATGATCCTATAACACTAGAGGCGGAATACACGTTGAGATTCAAGGATGAGCTTGATAGCGTATGATGGAAATCTTGGATGACATAAAAAAATGAAGTCATACCAAGGTGGAGCCTAACCTTTTTTTGTTTGTTTAAGCTACTAATACCTCTTTCAAATTTTTGGTAACTTATTCATAACACAATATGTTTTAGGTATCTACTGGTGTAAGTACTACAAACTCATCATAGGCATACATAACTAATCCCATAACACTAGAGGCGGAATGCATGTGGAATTTTAGGGATGAACTCGATCTTGTATCATTCTTATATTGCGCATTGAATATTACAAATATTTATTCAATAATATTCTCATGATATTTTATGATATTTCTGTTAATATGTATTTTTAAACCTCATCATTCGTCCTTTATAACAGTTCGTATTCGGAAACGTCTAAGACGAGATTTTGACGACTTTCACCTCGGTGAATCATCAAATGAAACTGTTAACATCCCATCTGAAAACTTTAAAAGAAACGGTAGGTAACTGACTGTGATGAGACGAGAAGCAACTTGACTCTGATTTTGAGCTTAGCGAGGAGATTTTCTTTTTGTTTTTGTTTCTTTGTTGTTGTTGCAGTGTTTCCAGGCAAACAGGTTCCGTGAATATTATATTTAGATCTACGAACCTTCCGATAGTTTTTGCTATCAGTGAGTGGGACTGGAGGGAGGCAAAACATCTCAGAATATAAATATGCGATCCTTTTACTTGTAAAGTTCAACCACCCACTGAAAATAAAACTCTATCCCACCAATGTGGCAAGTGACATTTTCTAAAGAGAAACTCTTCTGATAAATACAAGGAAAATAACAATGGGCCATGTACCGCAGAATGCTTTGAATCTTTCGAAAAAGTCATCAACTTTCTCACAGAAGAGTATCTTTTAAGCTGTTTTTATTGCCTCATCTACCTGCACGTGAAGTACGATTTACTCGCAGTCCATTAAACTCACGGATACATTTTGAACTGCTTCTCTGTTTTTGCTTGAAGGTTCAGTGATTGTTGTAATCATATACAAAGACCTACATGAACTGATAAGAAGGAGAGAATTAAATAACGCTGACTTAAAGAAAAGGAGGTGACATTTTCTATACATGTATGTTCATTACGATTAGAAACCATTGATTCAGAAACTGTCCATAAAATCTGTGACTTCCTGGGTGTAGTGTAGTGTAATGCGTTACATAATGTCACATAGCGTCACTACTGTAAGGAATTTCCAATCATGCCGTAAATCTACTCTCGTGAGTAAAAGTAAAATAACTCTTTACGGTTATTTTACGCTAAATATATCATCTTGATTATTGAATAAAATACAGTTGAATTAGAGGAATGAGAGTGTTTCGCGTTTAGGAATTATATTCTGCCTCGCACCTTTCTTATTCATGGTACAGCATCTAGATGACAACTACGATGAAAGAGGCGATGGCAGAAGGAAGAAAAAAGACCCACTGACAATTACTTTTCAACGATAGTGGTGGTGATGATCAGATAAACAAAATGATAAGTTTTAGCCCTTCCATAAATTGCACCTGAGGAAGACTGGTACTAAACCAATAAAACCACTCGGGAGCGAAAAAGCCGTTAAAGGTAGTATTCCTTCTTCTGCACTGGCTAGCGTCTACCCTGATATATTTTTTTTTAATTGGCTCAATAGAGATAATCATATTGGGCCTATTGGATTATTTCCTAAAGCGAACCCTACTCGATGGTTTCATTTATTTAACATTCAGGCGTCTTAACAGCTTGGTAATGGCTGTCGCAATGGATCCGAAGCCAAGACGTTTGATAGGAAATGTCGTCATGAGGTTTAGAAATCAAAAGGTAAAAAAATCTACTTAGAATTGAAATAATATGAAATACATGATGAAATATTTCAACGAATGAAAAAACGAAAAAAAGGTACATTGAGAGAAAACTACACTTTTAATGATTAGCTGTTCTTGAACTTTTTACTTTTAGTCTAAATGAAACAGTATCTTATTCATTAGCTTCTTGACGCCGCCAGAAATTGTGTGTATTGGAAAGGGTTTGATTCCAAAAGGTAAGAATAACTATTCTGTGGTAGCCAGCAGTATTTTATAGTACTAAATCAAAATTTTTGTCCTCGGCGAACGTGTTCATTGTATGACTTAAAACATGTTTAGCGATTGTCTAATAAAATTAAAATGCCCCAGGCAGTCGATTCACGGCACATCAATTCTTAAGCTTCATGTGAAAACTTAATCAATTATATTATCTCATCTTATCTAATTTTTATTGCCTAGTATTCCCATTTAATTTCCCTCTTTTTGGATTATTCTGAAAGACTTTGATATAACGGATGTCTTGGTGGCCATCTTAGATAATGTTATGCTTAATGTAAGCCGAAGTACTTAACCTTCTCATCCATTGCCCCTGCGTTCCATTGGCTCATCTTCCTAATCTCGCATAATGAATTGGACGCTATCTTTCAAAAGATGAGTGATTTCAAAAGGCTGAGTCGTAACAGGAACCGAAATGCGCCCCACGATTCTTTCCTTGTTTAAACACCAGCAAATGGGCGACTGAAAAGACAGGCTAATTAACTTAGATGACTCCAAGCAGCAGAACCTACTCTCAATAAATAGTTAAGGGAAGATGTCTCACATATTCGTCGTTTCATGCATAAAGCTAACATGTCGCTTGTTTTTAGTATTGACGGGTGGTCAGATGAGGGATGTCAGGTATCTAAAAGAAAACAAGAGTACACAGAGTGCAGCTGCAACCATCTGACTCACTTTGCAGTTCTTTTCGACTTTGGCAGCGCTTCAGCAGAGGTAATGATGTTTGTCTGTTCATCTGGTAACATGAGTGATGATGTTTCACTGTGGCCATATTTACTTAAAGGCGGGAAGATCGGTCATTTTTATGAATGGGGCTGTTATGCTATTTTATATTGTAACTAAAAGTAACAAATAAAGAAAATTAAAACATTTCTTTCGGATGATATCTATTTCGTCATCACTATCATTTTGCTTTTCTTTTGCCGGTTGTTACGATGACAAAATAGACGACAGAGAAAGATGAGAAGATCTTGAAGATTCTCACCTACGTGGGACTGATCTTGTCGCTCATTGGAATAATTCTTACTTTAGCTTCCTATGCTCTCCTCACGTAAGTAAAACGTTTTTTTTTTCTGTTATGGAATTATTTTACTACACTTGGTATTCTCCAACTATGACCTGTTTAGTTTTAGCTTGATTTCTCTCATCTTAGTTCATTTCCTTTTCGTTTGTGATACTGTTGTATAGTTTCTTACTTGATATAAATAATATATATCCACCTTCCTCTTTATGTCTATCAATGCAAGCTGTATTTCTTTTCTTCATCACCAGCGATGTGCATCAGCCGCTGTCTCAAGTGAGATTAAGTCTCGTGGCCTCACTGGGACTTGGCCAGATAATGTTTCTTGCTGGGATAAATGCCACACAGGATAAAGTAAACGCTTGTTTTTTTTCGTTTTGTTTTGTTTTTTGTATTGTTTTTGTTTATTGTTTTTTTGTTTTTAAAAAAGGACAACTTAAAACAAAGTCAGTTTTTAACTATCTGGCAGTGAATTCATAAGAGGAGTCTTGGCTCTAGTCGCATTTTTGAGGATTTGAACAGATTTATGTTTCTTGTGATTAATATTGATCACAGCTCGACAGAAAGGGGGTAGGAGGGGGGGTTGAGAAATTGTCATAAGAAACAGGTATTTATGAAGTAACAGATTCATGTTGGCATGATCGAGACCCACTACATAAAAATTTAACTTGTGGGGAAAATAAAGGCTATATTTGATATAAAATATCGAAAGCTATGAAAAACCCATTTTAAAAGGAATCCTAATTTACAATTTATACGAAATAGAAATAAAACAGTTACAGTTCTTAAAAGCTCAGTCTACTTTTGATTTGCAGGGTGTTTGTGTCGCAGTGGTAGCCCTGATGCAGTACTTTCTCATGTCAGCCTTTTGCTGGATGCTTGTTGAAGGAATTTATCTTTACCTATTTGTCGTCAAAGTTTATAATATAAATGAGAAGATGGCCATGTACCATGCTTGTTCTTGGGGTAAGCTCCTCCACTATTGCAACAATTACTAAAGGCAATATCAAGTTTTCTTTATCAAAATGATATTGATACGTGGTGATTTCACTGTCTTTAAAACTTTGCTTTTTGTTAATTGTAGCTTTTCCAGCTGTTATGGTCAGTATTTCGCTGATAATTTCTTCAGCGAGGGACGGAATCAGTAGTTTTGTCAGCGAAGAATAGTAAGTAGCCCTATCTTTTTATTTAAGTTACATTATTATTATTTTTTTTTTGAGACAATTCAGCCCACTTCAGCTTTAAAGCTGGTTCATTTGGGAACTATTTATAAGATAACACGACCACACCACAACACCAGGAGCCACGTTCTCTACTCCTTGCAAGAAATGAGTGGGTTCTGTAACGTGCCCTGCTAACCAGCACAGAGAAGATGCAGGAGACGGGGCCTACAGTTTATCGTCCTTATTCGAGAACAATAGAATGTCTAACCATTCGCGGATGTCATAGCAAAGGCGACACATTCTCCTCTCCCTCTTCTCTTCTACTTCAACTCGCCATTTACACCTTTGTGTGATGGCTTGATTCAACTTCAAGACTAATGTAATTATGTAATTTGTGTTGTGAATAAGCTGCTGGCTCTCCAACGCAAACCATTCTATTTGGATATTTGCTGTTTTTGTTGTGACGGTGGAAGTTGTAAGTAGATCACAGTTTTTAATCATAACTGATAGTCTCCCTAACATTTGCACAATCCAAAAATTCACAGTTAAATGTTATTCTTAGGAGGAGGCTCTTGAATCAATATCAGTGGGACAAAGCTATTCTATATGGCAGTCTAAAAAAGACCTTTTTTGCTGCGCGGTCTCAGCTAAAAAAAATTTCATTTTCCTTATTTGTCTGAATCTAACGTAGATATCTCAATCATAAATTAGGAAAGAAGCACACGAACATAACAACTCCCCAAGACCGTTGATTGCAAGGGCTTTTGGGAAACGGGCCTATTGACTTGTAGACAACACTCAGCTCGAATCAGATGACGACTTCCAATCAAATTGCCAAACAATTTTCCTAAACTAAAACATCAATCTGCTTAATATTGAATAAAATTTCAACTTGAATATTGCATTCTGGTATTCTGATGGGTTCAATGAAGTCCAGTTATTAGCTGATATTGCGAGTCACCGTATATGGTAATGCATTACAACAATGATTGCATTAGCACTCGTTGGATACGAAATAGGTTATAGCCAACTCAGGGCTACGCGCCTCGTTGGCTTTCTACCATCTCAGTCATATCCATGTTTAGGGTATTTTAAATATTACTACTTTGTAGCTTAACTTGCTAATTCTGGCCAGAGTTGTAAAAGAAATGTCCGGAACACAGTCAGCTCCAGAAAATCATCAGATACGGTAAGAGTAAACATAAACGTCAGGGACTGGAAAATGATAACACTAACATTAACAACAACAAAGACAACAACAAAAAAGGGCTTGTTCGTTAATTCGACTCATTTTTTTTTGTATCGCTTTTTTATTGTTTTTTTTTATTGTTCCTTTTCTGTTATTTTCTTTTTTTGTTATTGTTTGTTTTACTGTTCTTTCTTTTATTTTACAGACTTTGCATCAAGACATGTGTAGTAATGATTCCCTTACTGGGTGTCACGTGGTTATTTGGTATCTTTTCGACGTTTCACAAAGCTTTTGCCTACATCTTTACCATCTTCAACTCAACTCAGGTAAGCCATTATTATGATTTACTAGTCACAATTAGTGGGCTCATTAAATAAGCAAACCTCAAAATTAACAACCTCATCATTTTTTAGGTACTCGCATCATTTAGAGGTGCATCTTATTCTTTTTACAGGGATTTCTCATTTTTCTATTGCATTGTGTGCGAAGCAGTCAGGTAAGTACAAGTAGTTTTATTCATCGTTTGAATTAATCTTTGAGCTTGATTTTGATTGCAATTATTGTCGATGATTTTATTCAAACTCCAAGCCATAAAAAGACTCATTATCTTAACACAGTTACCGCCTGAAGGTAATGCATGATGGAGAAATCTTACGGTGGTAGTTAATGCGGCTAAAGATTAGACGTAAAATTATGGTAATGATCGCATTTTAAACTGTCAGAGACCATAATGGCCTTCTTAGAATTGTCTTCAAATGCGCAAGTCACCCACTGATCCCAAAATTTTCAATCTTGATAAGCAGCCTGGCCGTTTAAAGAGGTCGTAACATAGGTCCTTTTCGCTTTTCTATCACTTGAGAGCCCTGTTGAAGTGTGACCCTTATGCTACTCTTTGGAATATCATAACGAGTCCTTTTCAGACACCTTTTTCCAGGCTGAGACTAAAACTTCATGATATCTTTTCCTTTTTGCAGATTAAAGAGCGTTTGAATAGAAAGTTTAACGCTATATTCCGAGCTACAAATTGAGCAATCTCAAGTTTATAAAAGTGAAGAACTAAAGGAATGCCAGCATCGCACCATATCTCATCTATATACGGCATCAATAACTATAGATGGAAGAGATTGGTCGCAGAGATTAATGAAGTTAATGGAGTGATCTGCCAGTCCTTTAGCTGTCGAGGCGATGTTCTACACGAAGACAATTTTTAAAGCGTATTCGTAGTTCTAGAACTTTTGTACTTAACAAAAAAGTATGGAGTGAACAGGGACCAAGAACACTATTGTATTCAAGTTAGAAGGGATGGAATGATGAATTTCAGTCATACATATAGGATGTCGCCATTAAGAAACTTTCTCGGCTTTAAAATGTTTTTTTTTAAATATCGGGCTCCGCTATAACGCTTCATTCACAAAATGGTTGCTTAAATGCTAGACTAGGAAAATCAGGCTTAACATAATTTCAAACAATCACCACATGGTTTCATTGAAGTACTAAAAGCAGTAAAGTCCTCAACCAAAATGGGAGCTAGTTATCATGTAAATTGTACTTATAGGATAGTTATGATGTACGTACAACTGTGACGATAGGTTTTCGCGCCCAAACTGGAAAACTGACTCTTCGCAGACGGAACAACAACAACTGGGGGAAATAACTCTGTAGAGACGACTCGGCAGCGAGAACGGAAACTCGTCACGATTTCCTGGTACACGGAGATCTACTTCAAGCGAGCTTATACGGACGTCAAGGATAAGACAATCTTTGGTTCCACAGTACTTTTATTCTAGGTCAGGCCAACAAGCGACATGACCTCTAGCATACTCTAGTTTGTAATCATCAAAGCTGTGCAAGGTACTTGCTTAATAAGTAACTGGTGTGAAGTGCTATTGTTACACAAATCGCAATATTTTGAATAAGGACACAAAGGAGCGGAAAAGAGTCTCTTTGAAGTTAAACGAAAACTACTTAAATATTCTATCTGTTTCTACGACGGAAAGAATCTCAAAATTAAAAAGACGGATGCAATAAACTCTAGGCCATTAACGTGGGAAACTTAGGTGCAATTTTACAGCTCTGATATAGAAAACTACCTATCTTAATTGCAGTAGCGCAGCTCAGGAGATAAAAACGGAAAAACAATTAAACGTTTCTGCTTATCTCTGCAAGATTGGTTTGGAAACCATCACATGAAAAGAAATTAAAGTTACGAGTATAAACTCAGCTGCTATCTACTATGAAAACCAATGTTTCCAGATTCCAGAAAGACCATTAACACTTATATTTACCTAAAAAAAACCATGTAATAAATGACAAAAGTGCCGACAAGCAGGTGCACAGTAAAAGTGAGTAATCAACAAAATCCATTCTAAAAGCCACTGTGGTTTTTATGCAATTTTTGATTTTTTAAAATGAAAGGACTTGAAATGGTTAAATGTGAAAGTTTACGAATAAATATGTACCGAATAACACTCGGGAAAATCAGTAAATTCAAACGCGACTAACTTATCATGTACGTATCTCTGAGAAATTTACTTCAAATTTCAAATTCTAAACTTTGAGCAAGTAAACAACTGTATAGATACAAGGACCGATTTGTTTGTCCGCTTGTTTTTTTTAAGTTTTTGACTGGGTTCTCAGCTTCTCGTCATTTTTAATTGATTTTTAAAAGGATCGAAACAAGCACAGACGAATAATCTTTTCCAACCATTAGAAAAAAAATTAAAAAAAAAAAAAACCAACTGAGCATTCAGAAGTATGCAACCTTTTCCAAGATGACTGCCTATGACACCTTGCAGTTCTTCAGGTATGCTAGTGAACGGAATATCTGTGTTCCTGAGAAGTAGGTGTTTTAAGGAATCCCACAGAGCTATAAATTAGGCCTGAAGGGATTCCATCCATAGATAATTTAACCCAATTAATGAACACCACACGATTTTAAACAAATTTAAACGAATTTGGCCTAATTTAGACTGCGTGGCTAATTACATAATGAATGTGATCACGAGTTTCTAACGTTTGGTGCCGAAGCCGCGGGACACCTGAAACAGATATCATGGAAAAACACCAAATGTTTTTTGAGATTTCTCCCTGAAAGGTTTACATTGGTTGAAAACTATCGTATGCATATCGTCTACCTGTGGCTCTTTTAAAGGGATACTTAAGAAATGATGAAATTGAAAGAATCTGCGCGCAATTAGTTAACACCATGAGAAAGTTAATTAAACGAGTGTGAAGAAAAGATTGAAGTGATTATTGTTTCATTAAATAGTGGGGACTTGAGAAACACAATCGTCATGGAAACAAAATATTTAATGGAAAGAGCATTACGAACGATGTATGTGTTTTAAAACCTTGTGTACTTTCCAAGAAGTTAACTGCAAAATAAGAATACATGATCCTATCAAAGACTGGAAATAAAACATACTTAATGAGCTTCAGTTTTTCCTTCCAAGTTTTTTATAAATTTGGCCATCTTGACCATTTGCACTTGTTGATATTCATCAAGCTGATCGGATTGTTTTGTTTTTGTTAGACAGGGACCACCATTTAATCAAAAATGTAAGATTTTAATGCAGCTCTGCATCATTCAGGTGTATCAGTAATTACTCAAAACTATAGTCTGTATCAAAAACTCTAACTTAAAATTTCGCGTGGTAATGGCAATTTATTAGGAGACGTTTTGTTATCGGTCGAAGTAATTAATTAATTAGGTAAAATAAACAATAAGTGGGTGCCTGAATGCATGACACGCATCATACTCCAGTTGGCAGTTTTTCACCCGAAGCTTAGCCCCGCTGATCGTCTTTACGGCTCTGTCGCAGTCTAGGAATTAACATTATCATTCCCTGGTTAAATAAAACGGTGAAAACATTCGGTTGATGGCCTAGAAGTCTAATCTTTCAGTGCTGGATATTTCACAGAGTTCGCAAACATTGAAAATGCGCGAAAGTTTCGTATTTGCTCCGAAACTCGTGACTAGAGGCGTCATGTTAATTATCATTGACATAAAAGTTTTTTTAAATTATTTGGAGTTTAAGAGTCAGGTTCTCGCCATTAATTGAAAACAAGAATGCTGCATTTTGGCTTGCATTAATTTTCTTTTTATTAATGTAACGTTTAAAAGATTATAAAATGAATGAAGTAAGAAAGAAACATTGGATGCATCCTGTAAGTCTACGCGGGTTGAAGAAATTGTTAATAGAGTTCATAAAAAAGAAGACTTTATAATTACTCTCTTATAAAAAAATGCTTCCAGGTCTTTTTAATTGTAAAAAGTTTGCCTGACGATCAATGCAAGGCAAATTATTGCAAGAGGCCAACAAGCATAGTACATATTCATGTGATTATAACAGCGTCTGGCTCGGTATCTATTTAACAAATAGAGAAGCCTTTACTAGGCTCTGTTCTGTTGCAACGCACCAAGGAAGCGGCTACAGCACAAATGGGGATTTTTGTCTCTGCTCAGGGTATAGTAATGTAAATTACGAAGCTTACCATATTTATAAACCTTCATTTGGTTCTTCTGTGGTTACTTTCCGACTGAGTTGTTCCGAAATTTCTCCTAGGACAAAAAGCAAGAGGTCCAACATAGAACACTTTCGCAGATGACGTGACAGCTTTAGCTCGGCTTTATGTTTCAAACTCTGATAGAGCACGCTCTTTCAACCAATCCCTCCGTTACTGACTGTGAGATTATCGCCAGTGGTTGGAAAATACGAAGTAAATGCTGTATATCCATCAATATTTATATTCTTTGTATATATTCAGCGATGCTTCACACCAAAACTTCCGATAAAGTATTTGAGCTTAATGAAAATATATATGAACCTAAAGTAAATATCTGATGATCAAATTGAACGGTTCTTAGTGATCGTTACAAGTTTTATTTACAAAAAAGTTGTTTGCGTGCACCTTGTAAGGTCTACTAAAATCGCCAATAAGCGAGGAGTTTAATTGATATGCTTTTCTTTTATTGAATGGGAACAATTAACAGTTGCATTTCACAAACATTTGATAGTCGTGTTTTAAGAACATGGAACAGTCGCATTTTACAAACATTTGACAGTCGCCTTCTACGAACATTAACGAGCGTATTATACATATCTTGGATCAATATCAGAGGGTCTAAATGGGGTTTAGTGTTATTTGCCCATATTTTTTAGTGTTTACTGCTAAATTGGCCATTTTTTTAATATTTACTGTTCTTGGAAAAAATACGGTAGCATTTTACGAACATTTAACGGTCGCATTTTTACGAACATTTAACAGTCGAATTTTACGAACATTCAATAGTCGCATTTTACGAACATTTAACGGTCGCTTGTTACGAACATATAACGGTCGCATTTTACAGACATTAAACAGTCGCATTTTACCAACATTTAATTGTGGCATTTTACCAACATTTAACAGTCGTATTTTATTAACATTTAACGAGCGTATTACACATACATTTAACGGTCGCATTTTACGAACATTTGACAATCTCTTTTTACGAACATTCAATAGTCGCATTTTACGAACATTTAACGGTCGCTTGATACGAACATTTAATAGTCGCTTGCTACGAACATATAACAGTCGCATTTTACGAACGTTAAACGGTCGCGTTTACGAACATTTAACGGGCGTATTTTACGAACATTTAACAGGCGTATTATACATATATTGGATCAATATCAGTATCTGGGCGGAAGGCGCTATGTAACAGTGCCATTTAAATTTACGACAAAATGGCTTATATGAAACAGTACTAGAACTGAAACATCCCTTATGTAATCAAGGTCAAATGAATGGCCTTATGTAATAAATGTTTTTAAAATGTTCGAACTTAAAGTTCGTAAAAAGCGCCCGTTAAATGTTCGTAAAATGCAGCTGTTAATGTTCGTAAAATGCGACTGTTAAATGTTCGTAAAAAGCGCCCGTTAAATGGTCGTAAAATGCGACTCTTAACAAAATGTTTTGCTCCTATCTGCTGGATAGCGAATCCTTCGAACAACCAGGGCCAGGTGTTTTGAACACAAAGAAGACAATATTGTTACGTTGTGCTTTCTGTTCCATTCCTGTTGGGTTGACTTCTCGGCAGTGTGTCTTGCAGATTCTTATATACACACCCAGCCACCACCGATCCTAAAAAAGATAAATCTATGTATTTCCTTCAGGCTATAAAACAAATAACCCCGATGAGTGCAGGTTTTGGAAGCAAAGCCTGCGAAAACTTGTGAGCTGTCCTCCGTGAGAAATTACGTCAACGCTGTTTAAAAGAAAAACATATACCTTTAACAGTCGCATTTTACGAACATTTAACAGTGGCTTTTTACGAACATTCAATAGTCGCAATTTACCAACATTTAACAGTCGCATTTTATGAACATTTAACAGTCGCGTTTTACGAACATTTAACGGTCGCTTGCTACAAACATATAACAGTCGCATTTACGAACATTAAACGGTCGCTTTTACGAACATTTAACAGTTGCATTTTACGAACATTTAACAGACGCATTTTACGAACATTAAACGGTCGCCTTTACGAACATTAAACGGTCGCTTTTATGAACATTTAACAGTCGTATTTTAAGAACATTAAACATTCGCGTTTTACGACAACTTTAAGGTCGTGCATTTTAAGAACATTCCTCATCTTTTATTTGCCTTATATACACAATACAAAAAATATATATATATACAGCGGTTATAGCTAGACCCAAGAACCGGGCTTATGGGAGAGCCACATACAGTCGAATTTTACGAACATTTAATAGTCGCATGTTACGAACATTTAACGGTAGCTTGCTAAGAACATATAACGGTCGCATTTTACAAACATTAAACGGTCGCTTTTACAAACATTTAACACTCGCATTTTACGAACATTTAACAATCACATTTTAAGAACATTAAACAGGCGCTTTTTACCAACATTTAAAGGTCGCATTTTAAGAAAATACAACATTCGCGTTTTACAACAACTTTAAAGTCGTACATCTTAAGAGCATTTATTCCATTAGGCCATTATTTGACCTTAATTACATAAGGGTTGTCTACTGGTACTGTTTTTCATGAGCCGTTTTATCGTAACAACACAAATTTAAAGACCGATAAAGCGAAAAAAAAACTGTAAAGCTACAATTATTTCAGGCTAGGTGAAATGAAGATCCAAATCCGTTATAAATCCACAATAACTTTAGCGAATGCTTACGGAAGACTCTTACCTCATCCAAAATGTTCGTATGCCTGTGCACGGAATGTTTGTGTTCCTGTGTGCCAAGTGTTTTAAGGAAACCCACAAAGCTAAAAATTAGGTCTGAAGGGAAACCGCACACAGAGATTTTAACCCAATCAATAAAAACTACAGGATTTTCAACGGATTTGGCCTAATTTAGACTGCATGGCTACGTGTATAATGGATGTGAGCTTGTGACGTTGTGTGCCAAAACCGCGGGTCACCTGAAACGGCTATTATGGAAGAACGCCATGGTTTTTGAGATTTCTTCGCGGAATTTTTATATTGGTTAAAAACAATTTAATGCCATCGTCTTCTTGGAGTAATTCGAAAGGGATACTTGATGGAAATTAAGCACGCTGAGTGAGCTTCTGTTTTGATTCAAGTTTTTCAGAACTGTTTTGTTTCCGTTAGACAGGGACCGCTGCTTAATCAAAAATGTATGAATTTCATGCAGCTCAGCATTCATTTCAAGTGTAATTGGCAGTAATTTCTCGAAACTTGAATCTATATCAAAAACTCTTACTTAAAACTCAGATTTTTGTTGTTACTTCGTGCCTTTCTGCTTAAACGGAATACCTCAGCCTTTCAACATTTGTGAAGTTTCATCACACTGTTTGAATTTTAGCGTGTGTTATGACAAGTTTTAGGAGACGTTTTGTTATTGTTCGAATGGATGAAGAAGGTTAAATTATACAATAAGTAGGTGTCTGAATGCATGGCACGCATCATACTCCAGTTGCCAGTTTTCTCACTTAAAGCCCAGCTCCGTTGATCTTCTTTACGGATCTGTCGCGGGCTAAAAATTAACATTGTCATTCTCTGGTTAAACAAAACTGTGAAAATATTTGGTCGACGGCCTAGAAGTCCAGTTTTTCAGTGCTGGATATTTCTAAGAGTTGGGAAACATTGATAATGCGTGAAATTTCGCGCTTGCCTTTAGACGTGAGATCCAAAACTTGTGACTAAGCGATCAATGGAAGGGAACAGTTTTCTAATTTTATCTTTGTTGTTATTATGTGCTCCGTTAGGAGCATGGCTTCACTGCTCCATGGAAGGAAACAAAGGTAGGAAGTTATACTCTCTTCTGTTCCTTAAACCTCAGCCAATTTTGATTCAGAATTGCACTAAATCATCGTTTGGCATAGGGCAGAAATAAAATTCTTAGATGTTTAAAGAAATATTATAGCGTATTTCTTTAAGGCGAAAGACTACGAACTTTTTGAACATTCATGTCTGTATTGACTTTTATTTCAATGCTAACCTTAATCTGCCAACTTTGAAGTCCAAATTAATTTAGAATTTTTTCGCAGTTACTATTTTAAAAAAAAAATTTTACTTGAATCGTTTATAAGGTCGCCTACAATTTTAGTTGCAACTAAGAAAAGCAGGAGTATTGATAAAACTTCACGCCAGTCAATGATTTTAGGAAAAGTTACGAAAATCGATGAATTTTCAGCTGCTCGCGATGGGGTATTATGCGAAAAAAAAAAATAAAAAAGCAATGACAACTTGATGTTGATGTTTTCATTAAGCTCTTGTTCCAATTTTCTCTGTCAGAGAGACATTGAATATTTCGTTTATTTTAAAGAAAAATTGATGCCAACCAAAAAGCGATATTTACTTCACTTTTTAAAACGAATTTTCAATCACTTTGGGGTCTATTGTACAAGAATATTTTGCATTGAGTTAGTGGAAATAGTTAGCTTGTTTTGTTGATTCAAAAACTCCCTCTTCCTGCATAAATTTTTTTATACCCATCGAGAAAGACAAATTGTGTCAATTCTTGGTTAACAGAGAAATCATTCTAGCCACTCAAGCATCAGGATCGTTATGTACCATTCAGATTCTTTTAATTTCGTCTGTGATTTAGGCGCTTTGGTGATATATGCTCGCAATTCCTGTCACTAATTTTAAAAAAAATTTATTGTTACAAAAAGTCGGTGACATTTGTCATCATTTATCTTGCAAATCCCTTGCAGACCATGGTTGCCGAAGTCTTATGTTTCTGAAATCCTTTGGAGGACATGCTTTGCAACGCCACGTTTTTAAAGAAATCTATTTAACCATGGGAATTGAGCCCTATAGCGACTGCAAGAATAGGTGCCTCATGGAAAATTCTTGTGTGTCCGTGAACATTGGTCCACCTGACAAGAATGGCCTAAGGGTCTGTCAGCTGAGTGATTCTGATCACACTCAACATCCTGATGACCTTAAACCCCAAGAAGGATATTTGTATTGGGCGTCAAAGGTGCGGGAAAAAATGGATTTTACCTAATGATGTTTATTTATTTATTTTCGATATCGAAAATATTGCTGAAAATAAATCTGTCCTTGTAGAATATGTGCTCCAGCAAGCCTTGTCCTCAAAATATGATCTGCGTTAATGGATTTACCAACAAGAGATACATTTGCTTAATGTGCAAAGTTGGTTTTATGGGAGAAAGATGTGAACAAGGTAAAAAGAGAACTTGCTTTTTCGGTATTTAAGTTAATTCTAATTTTTTTTTGGTCCTCTCTTCTTGTGTACGTTCAGTTGGGAATATAAATCAATTAACTCACACAATCAGTTTTATTAGGAGAATTCACTTTCCATAAATTTGTATATTTGTATTTATTTTTTTCTTTTTGTAATTGCTCCTATAACGTGTATAAATAAGTGTGTCTCATTTTTGTAACAGCTCCAATGCTCCATGAATCATTTTTTTTAAAGAAGCTTTTAATATATAATTTTTTTCATCATCAAAATGGTTAAAACAAACAAGTGCAGAAATTCTGTAAAAAGAAAAACAAAACAAAACAAAGCAAAAAAACCCTCTCACTACATGGATGCATTCTTCTCCTCTAGAGCTTTCTTTGTAAAGCCCTAGATAGCAGTGGACTGCAGTACGAAAATCTCGTAACCGTGGAATGGGCTAGACTATGTGTCTTTCCACATTACCCAGTTTCTATACCTGGTCCTCTGTGATAACGTGAGTTGTTAGCCATTCCCCTTTGGAATTCAAGAGAGTTATTTCTACTTCAGCGTTTTCTTTCATTCGAAGATAGTTATGCTTGAGCGTCATTTACTATTTTGTTTGTTTGTTTTTTCAGATATAAACGAGTGCATCAGTGATACCGACGGTTGTCATTATAATGCAAGTTGCAACAACACAATTGGCTCTTACACATGCAAATGCAAGCCAGGATTTAGTTGCAGTTAATATGACAGATGTTTTGATTGTTAATCAGTGCAACGTTTATACAGTACTTGTATAGATTCTGATAGGATTCTCACCAACCAACACCGCCGGTTCATAACCAACAATTCGTGTACGAGTTGATCAAACTATATTTTGAAATAGCTTGCATCATGATATCCTTTTGGAACAAGCCAGATTTTCATGAATATGTTTAACCAAATTTCCAAATGTACAAATTCTGTCATGTTTTCGATTACGACTACTACTACTACGTTCTTAAAGAGTTCCAGAGTAAAAAATTGATTATAATAATAAAAAAAGGAACAGGCACACAAACAAAAAACAATGATAGATTACATCAAGATTTTACCTTTCTCAATAGAATTAAACAACGTGTGATATGAAAAAAGGGTTGAAGTAAACTTTGTTTTTATCCCTCAGAATTCCAAGCCATTTTTACAAATCTCAATGCCACTGGAAGATATGGTCCAACGACGCTGGGCAGTCACTACACAGGTCAGGACCATGACGGACAAGTTACACTGTCCAGCGGTATTCAACAATGGACTGTGCCGTACACTGGTGACTACAGAATAGAAGCCATCGGAGCAGCAGGAGGATACGATCCAACTCCCAATAGTGCTCAGTACCGAGGAAGAGGAGCAATTATGATCGGAACATTTCGCCTAAACAAGGGTGAAGTCATACAAATAATTGTTGGTCAAGAAGGAGGAATAAACAAGCTGAAGTGGTCCTCTGGAGGTGGTGGAGGTACATTTGTAGTGAGAGGAGCCAATGCACCTTTGATTATAGCTGGAGGCGGGGGAGGTTTACAAAGTGTTAATTCAAGACATGGAGGATGTGACGCCAGCACACAAACAACAGGGAATACTGGATACAAATCATGGCCAGGGGGAAGCAATGGACATGGTGCACAGACTGCTAATAACAGCGCTCACTCAGGTAAAATTATATTGGGATGTTTCCTTACTCTTCATGGTCTTAGCAGCAACTTAATCAACTTGTAAGTTTCTGGTTTCTAAGCAGGATTAGTGCTCATAAGGTGGCAATATCGTTAGTAAGCTAGTTTGTGATTGAGCATGAAAAGATAGGTCACAGTTTTCACCCACTGTCTTTCTAGGCATCAAATACCTTTACATTCCTTAAAGTATCATTTCCTCTGATCTTTCAACATTTTAAAAACCCACAAGAAATTATGAAATTTCGCCTCAACCACAGAATTGAACATTGTTATACATTAAATTATCAACTAGCCTAAGTTGGTATCTTGGGAGTCTTCGGACCAAATGTCATGGCAATCCCAGTAAAGTTTACATACCTTATTAATTCGTTCAAAGAAGGCACATTCACAAAAAAAAGGATTTAGGTTTTTTTGCTTTCCCGACAATTTACGCGTTTGGGTGACCACATGTCAAGTTATATCAACACCGCAAAAACCCAGAATTCCGACTGCCAATAGAAACACTGAGGCGTCCTGTAGAGAATCTCAGCAAGAACATATTCTGCAGGTTACCACCATTAGTTACCTATGACAGACCTTTAGTTCAATTCAGCTGAATGGCAATTTCGATTTCAGATCTTTTTTTTTTTTATAATTTTTAACTTAAAAGCGGCTCGGGCACGTCGCGGCAAAACTTAATGGTCGCTGACCGAGTGCGAGCGGCGAAGATTGCTTAAACCGCAAGCCTTTATGTGTTTCGCCACTCCGCTTTTAATTTCTTCTTATGCAGACAGAAAGACTTCTTTTTACTTTCATCTATGGAATCTTTTCCTTTTCATCTATATCTATTCCCATTCTAGTTTTAAACGCAGACATATTGCAAAGATCTCAACGGAAATGTTTACGTGATCGAAATTCAAGGATCAAGAAGTTTTGCCCTGAGAAACCCTTCGGGAGTCATTTATGTTTACATGTTATAATTGGCTATTCACAATTTGGCCGGCTAGCGAATTCAGTTCAAAAATATGCTTTTTTTAATAACTCGCGTGCGTTTTAATATTTTACGTAAATTTTTCTCCGAAACTTTATGTCAAATGACGATGTTTAGTTTTACATGGAAAAAAATTCCGAGAAAATTCCGAAAATATTGGCCCTTGGAGGTCTACCGTATCCTTAGATCAATTTCCATGTATCATTATATTTTTTCCTCAGGTGGAGGTGGTGGTGGCTTTTGTTCAAGTGGAAGAAGTGGAGCGTACTTCAATGTAACCGTGGGGGAGGGTGGAGAGGGTGGTAAGGGATTTCTTCAGGGAGGGGTGGGTGGGAGAACCCGTTACAACGATACCACTGGTGGGTTTGGGGGAGGAGGTGGAGCTTGGGGATGGGCAGGGGGAGGAGGAGGAGGAGGAGGGTACTCTGGGGGAGGTAGTGGTAAAGACCTTCAGGATTCCTGTGGCGGTGGAGGTGGGTCGTTCAATGCTGGAAACAACCAACATAATGATTGTTGTTACAACTCTGCAGGTCATGGTCAGGTGACGATAATATTACAGTAGAGCAAACCAACCATAAGCTACCAAACTACAAAAAAAAATTACAGACTGAGATAGTGAATCAGGGCGTTGGACGTTATATTTCTTTAACTTAGACATTAGGTCGAGGTTGATTTCGTAGGGAAGTGTTGACTTTTGCCTAAGAGACTATTTCATAGTAACATTAGAACAACTAGCATATCTCAAGCTTCAGCTCGATCTCCTCATTTTCTCTTGATCGAGCATTTCAGTAACAATATGTCATTATGTTGGTTGACCTTCTCTAATTTGCTAGTTGACTCAGTTCGTAAAGCACTGCACCGGTATCTCAGAGGTCATGGGTTCAAATCCCGCGCAGGCCTGAATTTTTCATGCATCACTTTCACTACTGCTTAGGTAGTGTTCGTTTCTATGAAGACTGCTGTCGTTTTCTTAAAAGGATGTTTGTTTGACAACCATTTTGGGGATTTTCAAATTTCAAAGCCAAAAATGAACTAGATAGTCCTAAGGTGTGTAAACTTTACCGACATTTAGAAAGCAAAGCTGGATATTCCTGAATATTATAATAGAACAAACAACAGGTGTCAGAAAAATATATTATAGAGAGGCAACTATGTCGTTCCGTTACTCAGTTTTACCCATATCCAATATTTTATACCATAGAGAGGCAACTGTGTCGTTCTGTTACTCAGTTTTTACTCATATCCATTATGCTATATTACAGAGAGGCAACAATGTTGTTCTGTCACTCAATTTTACTCATATTCATTATGATATATTATAGAGGCAACATGTCGTTCTGCTACTCAATTTTACTCATACCATTATGTTATATCATAGAGAGCCAACTATGTCGCTCGGTTACTCAATTTTACCCATATCCAATATGTTATACCATGGAGAGGCGACAAGCTCGTTTTGTTACTCAATTACACCCATATTCATTATGTTATACCATAGAGCGGCAACTATGTCGTTCTGTTACTCAATTTTTCCCATATCCATTATATTAAAGAGAGGCAACAATGTCGTTCTCTTACTCGGTTTTACCCATATCCATTATATTATATTATAGAGAGGCGACAAGCTCGTTCTGTTACCCGATTTTACCCATATTCATTATGTTATACCATAGAGAGGCAACTATGTCGTTCTGTTACTCAATTTTTACTCATATCCACTATGTTATATTATAGAGAGGCGACAATGTTGTTCTGTTACTCAATTTTACCCATATTCGTTATTTTATTTTATAGAGAGGTAACAATGTCGTTCTCTTACTCAGTTTTACCCATATCCACTATGTTATATTATAGAGAGGCGACAAGCTCGTTGTTACTTAATTTACCCATATTCATTATGTTATATTATAGAGAAGGAACAATGTAACTCTCTCACTTAGTTTTACCCATATTCATGATTTTGTATTTGTTGCTTCATCGACGATTACCATGGGGCCAGTCATCAAATATCACTTAGGGGGAAGGGGGTGGAATTGGGGAGATCAGGTGGTTTTCAGGGGGAACGGAAGGGGATGTCAGTCGTCACCAACACAGTATAAAGGGAGGGCTACAGAAAATTGACTGGGAATTAACTTCTAATGAATGGTGATAGGTCATTGGAAAATTACTGAGCCTTGAGCGAGGATTGGGTAAATTTGATTGGGATAGAATAAAAATCGTTTAACGCCTCTAAGGGGATAAATAATTATAGTCTTATTTGCACATTTGTAAGTTAATCTACGCACAACTAAGTCAACCATGGAATTTGAAGTTAGTTTACTTGGAAAATAACAATTAAAAAAAAAAAGATTCTTGGAGATCAAGTTGACACAGAAAGTGCTTTTAAGTGGCCGTGAGACACTGTGCCTCGTAACCTAGGGAACTGAATTCCTCACACTTAAGAATGTTTTTGTAAGCCGCTCTCGCGACAGGCGATTTCTTTAATAATTTCGAAGCAACAATGAACTGATATCTTTGGTGTTGATTGCTTTTAGACGTACCCTCTCAGCGTATCTAGGAAAAAAAAATGTGAGCCAAATTTTGGAACGCTCTCCTTCGAAGCTTTTAAAAACAACAAGAAAAAAATTCCGCGGAAAATATCTATCAGAATTTGAATTATGGTAAATAAAAAGAACACGAGAACAAAAGGAATGACGTTTATTAAGAAAAAATAACTGAGATTGAGGGAATAATACATGTGGGAAAGTGGAGTCAAAAGATAGAGATAGCAGATGGAAGAAGACAGGAAACAAATTATAAGTTATTTTAAGTATGCAGCAAAACAATGTACTATCCATGTCCTTGAGACGAGAAGTAAACATATCCCTCTTTTAACTAAGCAGCGCAATTTTATTCGGCGGATTGTTGTCAGATATTTCTCTAACATCATAAAGGTTCCTTTTTGGCCGAGTTTTGAAGACATGAGACAGAGACTTTGGCTGTTATTTAAAAAAACCTCGAAATGCATCATTTCAGAGACTGAAAATTGAAGGCAAAACTGTTGTCATTTTTTAGTCCTTTGTTTTGTTATTATCTATGAGCAAAAATTCTCCCTTTATTCACTTTTTTTGTCCCTCTGAGACATTTCTGGAGATGAGAGTACCAACAGAGTTCTCGCAATGTCCTTCAAAAGACATGAGTTTCACATTATAAGATCCATTAATATTTCTTTAGTCTAGACATAATGAAGAGATAATACAATCTTACATAATCAGTGGAAATAACTTTGCATTTGTTATTAACCAAACTTCCATCGCAAAAGATTTTTCCAGCGTGGATGAAGAAATAACTTACTAAATAAGCAGAGGGGACACGAAATCTTCCTAGTCGACGAGTAGGTAAGATGTTTCGCGATTATTATTGTAAGATCACTGATCCTCAAGTTGATATTCAATTTCATCTTTTAATTTTTAAGAAAGATCTTAAACTTTAAGAGAGTTTCTAGGGCTCTTTGTAATATCCTTATTGAAACTGTGTGTTCCTAACAAACAAACTGATTAAATAAAAATACAAAATATGTTTGGTATAGTTCAGCACCAAACAGTTAACAACCTTTCAAATAGATAAGGTCAATTTGGGTTTAAAAGCAAGGTATACACCAGTGGTGAATTCATCTTCAAGATTTTTTCCTTTAAAATTGTTAAATGCTAAGTAGGAGCGGTTCTCAAGTTTTAATACCTCTCAGGTTTGGGCTTTAAGAGTTTCTACTTTACCTCTGTCCGTAAACTACTGCAACTACTAAATCTTTATAAATTATCAATTTTAAATAACTTGTCGATCGCTCGCTATGTAAAGAATTGGCTTCTTTTTAAAATTTACATTTATATTGAAAAGATTTTGATCGCTTTTGGAGGTCAAATATTCTACCGAGCTTACCAAATCGAAAAACCGATTGATATCGCATGCAAGCGCTGTTTCCAATACCCGTTAAACCTCAGTATTTTGTTATTGCCATAGAGGATCCAGAAAAATGCCGGAATCATTGATATTCGTATTGTCATCTCTAAATAGCATGCTAAGGAACGTCTAAAACTCTCAGAGGGGTAGAACTAGAGTGATTGGATGTTTCCTTGATTTTCTTTTTAGATTAATGCCGTATCATAGCATTTCCATCCACTCTGTTCTTCGTGAGGGAACGTCTAATAGCAAACATCAGAGTGATTGACAGGGACACGAGTGAATATCGTTGTTACCCGGCTGAACCATAACTGTGTCAGTGTGAACTTTATTTTAGACAAACTGGAGCGAAAGCACACCACTGTGAACTAAATGACTCTACGTGTTAAGAACATGTGAGGGATCTGGTGAAAGCAGCGAGTTACGTATACCACGGAACGAATGTACAAGCCATCACTTATCAATGTTAATTCTTTGGCTTTTAGCATTGGATTAGAGCTGAAGGCATATTCTTTGTATTTTTATCTAGAAAGAATTATGTATAAATCATGTATTATTTCTAATAAGTGCTATAAAGGACAGTGCAATTAAGTATCTCTTGTAGATTTAGTTCGAAATAATACTTAAGAACTACTCACCTGAGTGGAAATGGCTGGTGGTGGCGAAGTGGCAAGGTAAATATCCATTGCTAGCCACCGACATTGAGGTGAACATTGAGTGTATACTAAAATGGCAAGATATGATTTTTTAGGTAATTTATTCCTACCATGTTTATACTATTTTCGGGCGCAAATCCCAAGCAAATTAGTAAGAGGTGAATAGCAACGGATATTTGGAGTTTTAGTAGCCAATCAGAGTGTCTACTTATATACTAAAGTTTGTTATGGTTCCCGAAGAACGCTCGAAGCCATTCAGAAAAGCTCTTATTCTACCACGATCTTTTGCATAAGTGGTCACCTAACTTTTCGAGTGGCGTTTGCCCCTCGTCAGAGCAAATGAGGGGATTTTAGTTTGTACATTTTTGTTTATATGTGGAAAATGGAGTTACGCTACTTTAATTTTCCCTACATCAAGGCATGCATGTAGTTCAACAGGATGCAAAACTCTAGGAAAAATCGGCTCTCTTAATTTTTCTCACAGTGTGTGATGATCACTGGACAATCAACGAGGCCAACGTCGTGTGTCGTCAGCTTGGCTTTTCTGATGGATGTCAGGCTCACGGTTGTTCTAGACGTGGTCAGGGATCTGGTCCGATCTGGATGGAATAAGTCATATGCCTAGGGACGGAAGATTGGTTATCTCACTGTAGACGGAATGAATGGGGAGACCACGACTGTGTCCACCAGGAGGACGTGAGTGTAAATTGTACCATCTGATTAGGCCCCGACAACAATTTTGCATGTAACTTATCATTGTACCCATAAAAGTGTTTCTCTTGACCAGAATTATAATGGCCATTTGACATTTATCGGTATTGCATTGTGCTTCCGCACCATGCTTAATTTCCTCAGCGTCTAAATGAGTCACGATGACGAAATTAAGCTTAAAGCCAGTGAGTCACTCTGAGTTTTTTGGAATAAGAATCGAAATGTTTCGAGTGGGATTTATTGCGTTTCTGTCCGTAAAATTTCCTAATATTTGGTGGAGTGTTAAACATATCTGTGCCCTTCAAACTGCCAATTAACGAAGTAAATTTATTGGCTCAATTTATAGTTAAAGTCAAAAAGCAAAATTTCTGAAAAATGAATCAAGGGCGTACTTATAATGATCTTGACCACAAAAATCATCTACAATGATTCACCATGAATTATGCGCGTTTCATAATCAGGTTGAACTCTATGGACAAAAAAAATAATTAACGTCAAACGAACAGAAATAAACACAACAGGAAACAGAAACTTCTTGAAGTGTCTGTCTCTCAACCCTCTTGTGCTTGATTGAGGTATTATACATTCATAAACAAATTAGTCAACTCTGAATAGGGAGTAAATAGGCAGAAAAAAAGGGGAAAAATACAATGCCGTTTCATAAAATCTAAGTTAAACTTCATTAGAGCGTCGATATAACTAACCTCACGTGTCTAGGTGGAGCCATCTATGTTATTCGCTAGCTGGGAGGTCTATACTGGGAAAAAAGTGTACCTTATAAGGTCTTGAGTAACTCCCGAGGCCGTAGGCCGGGTGCGGTGCTCCAAACAGATGCCATAGTTTTTCCTAATACGGACCGACCTAAGCCGGTGAATAACATTTTTTTTTTCTAAAACTTCATAAAATTCCGGCCTAAATAACCCGAATGATCTAGGGCTGTAACAGCGGCAAGATCCTCATTAAACTGAACTATTTCTGAGCGAGTAAATGGTTGTTAAAACAGAGATAATGCAAGTTAAACAGATAGACTTCATCGAAATATCTTCATTTGCGTATCAATAAAGGTGATTTAAAAGGTCTCCAATCAAACTCTGAAACAACGGAGCGTGTAAATTCTTGTCTTCTTCTGCCATATAACTCGAGACAAATGAGATACTTTAAGTAGACCCAAGGGAAAGTTAACGCAGCTTTCGCCTGTTGAAGTCATATGGTTTTGGCAGTGAAATTTACGGTGCAAATGGTAAATTAAACAGGTCGACTCGAAAAGACTTACCGAAAGCGTATTTGAAGTAGGACTGAAAACTTCGCAACAACGAAAAAATAGTTTGAGTGAATTCAGACATTAAATGAATGAAAGTTTTATCGATTAATTCAGTTATCGATAAATATCTCAGTTTTAACTTTCTGAGTTACATTTGTGAAGAATTAAAGTAGACGGAAAACTATTTATAGGCCGCGAGTCAACCCATTTAATCACAAATATGCTTCTACAAACTAATTTCGAAAAAAAATTTTCTGTCGGCTACCAGACGATTAATAAGTTATTAATCGGCCTGATTTGGTAAAAATGCTTTGCTTAAAAATAATGCCCAGCCGGCAAAACAAAATGTATTGATGGAAAATGGCAGGGAAGTTAGAGTTGTACTCGGCGACTCACAAAAGCGTTCCTGTGTCCGTGGGCAAATATAAGGAAAACCCAGACCGCTCTAAGAACCAATCAGATTGCAGTATTCGTTACCGTGGCCTCTGAGAAAAATAAACATAAAATCTGCAAATACATTTGATAGTGTTGGCATAATATGGATTGTCAAAATAAAATGAATTAAAATCAGTAAAGGCTCACTAGATTTCTTGAGTTGTAAACGAAAGGGGCGTTTTACAGGAGCTCAAGAACTGTCTCAGTTACTAAGCGCTTTAAATGTTTAGCAGGTTGTATTCTGCCTCATGGCACATGGCACGACCAATTGCCGCGCTGAACTAAAAGGTCTGGGCTCGAGCCATGGCTGGGTCTTTGGAAAGACACTTTGAATAGTCTCACATATAGAACGTATGCCTCTCTCCACCCACCCGTCCCTCTCTCCATAGTCCCTCTCTCCACTCAGGGATATCAATGAGTGCCAGCCAAGTGTCATGGAGCTCAGACGAATTACAGGTAAACTTGGTTCGGATTCTCTTCCCATCCGGGGAGAAAAACAATACCCAGGGAACTGGGGTGAGTTTTAACGAGGTGTTTCACTTCGCTATAGTGCTGACTTTTTTTTGTACCAAAAAAACGTCGTTGTAGTCTCTTCCTAAGTTTATCATAGACATTATCTCCAGAAGACTCTTTTTGAGAAGGCTTTACGATATCTCTACAAGACACTTTTTGAGAAGGTTTACTTCAAATATTAAAGAATCAACTTAATGATTACTAACTTTTTGATTCTCATTTTCGTCTTCATAAGGAATTTTATAGGAAAAACTCGAGAATAAACTGACGTAAAACTCTAAGGTAACACTAGACAAAAAAACGCAATTCTAACATAAAGCAAGTCTTACATAATTTGTAAAATAAAAGTGAAACAAAAAAACATATTTTAGAAAAAAAAAGAAATAACAAAAAGGAAAACAAAACAAAAAAGAACGTCCAAAAAGCAAAAATAAGACTTTCAGTTAAAAAAGTAGGATAATACTAGTTTTATTTCCGATTAAAAAAAATCATCAAAGAAAGTAAATATTATAATGCCTTTATCATTATGAATGAAGCTACGAGACGAATCCACGCCTGTTTATTAAAATGTGATAAAACTTTTCTATTAGGTTTTTTTTTAGTCACTCAAGTATTAAACTCACGAATGACAAGAAAAAATTATAAGAATATTATTGAAAATTTTGGATTGATGATCTAGGGAATCACGTAATTTCACTTTCCTTGAATGCGGTTTTTTCACGGAGGGACTACGACGGCAACATAGTTAGTTCGCCTGTCAACCAATATGGGCTGAACACTTGGAGGATGCACCAAAGGTCGTCTCTAAAAATTTTAGATGAGAAGAGACAAAAGAAAGGAAATTATGACATTGAAAAGGAAATAGTGCTCTGCAAATATGTATATTGGTAAATATGTGGGTGGGATACGTTAGGAAGGTACATTTTTTTTTATGTAATAGGACTATAAAGGGTGTGTGTATATGTACTTACGATCCATCAAACATTTTTGCTCGCCCGCGATTGATCTAAACGCAACGCGAGAGCGAAGATACTCCAGCTAAAACTGGGTGATATCTGAGACTATTACTCAAGCGGTATTCTCAAATTTTTAAACATTATACCTATTACGATAAGTCTTAGTTTCAAATTTTATTCAAGATTGTATAGGGTTTTGTGGTTGTTACAGAAAAAGGGAATTTTTTTTCCATAAGTCGGACCGGAAATCACTTAAAAGAAAAGAACCCACCCTGCATACGGTAGGCAGTTCGTAAACATTTTTTTACGCGCGCTGCAAAATCTTTGAAGGATAGTGAAAACAGTAGCCTCTATATTGCTTGGAAATATGAACTGATATTTTGTCCTTGGACATTATCTGTTCTTGGAAGTTCTTAGTTTTCCTCCAGATCTGCTTTCGGAAAACTGTTTGCATCTTGGAACAGATGATATCCGCTCACAAATATCTGCACATATTTTAGCACCAAATAGAGGCTGTTGTTTACATAGATCTTTCCCAGAGATTTTTGAATAGGACTTGACGCAGGAAAGGAGGTGGTTGATGGGCAGTTAGATAGGCAAGGAAGTAAACAGATAACCAGGTGGGTTATGAAAACAGACAAGAAGGTAAACACGTGGGTAAGCAACGAAGGTGGGTAGGTAAGGTGGAGGTGGGTAAGTAGAAGGGTGGAGAGATGGGTGGTTAGGCGAGCACAAAGGCAGGTTAGTGGGGTGGGTAGGTAGGTAAGCAACGTAGGTAGCTGGGTAGGTAGGATGGGAGGCGGGTTGATGAGTAAGCAAGAGGGTAAGTAGGTAGGTAGGCAGTTACTTGGGTTCATAGGCAGGTTAGTAGGTAGGTAGGTAGGTAGGTAGGTAGGTAGTTTGGTGGGTGAGAAGTTGGGCAGGTAGCTAGTCGAACAGTTAGGTAGTTGAGGACATATGTAGCTAAAAAGGAAATGTTTATGTCGGCACTTTTGTAAGTAGGTAGGCAGGTTGGTAGATGGACAGGGATTGAGGTAAATGGGTGGGTGGGTAAGGAGGTGGGTCAGGAAGTAGGTAGGCAGGTTGGTGGGTAGATAGGGAGGTAAGTAAGTAAGTAGGTGGGTGGGTGAGTTGGTGAAAAAGTAAATTGGTAGGAACGTTTGTGGGTAATTAGTTAAAACAGTAGGTAGGTAGGTAAGTGGGTCAGCAAGGAAGTAGGGCAGTAAGTGGGCAGGCAGGCTGGTGGGTGGGTGAGTGGGTTGATAAATAAGTCAGTGGTTGGGAAGGTTGATAGGTAGACAGGCTAGAAGGAAGGAAGGTAAGTAGGTAAATAAGAGTGATGAGGGTAGGGCAGAAGGACAGGCTAAGCAGGCTAGATATTTGTCATGATCACCCAAACAAACACAAATTCAACGTTTCTTTGAATTATTTTACAAACAATACCTCATCTTGGGAGACACAACAACAGCATGTACAAGGCTTCATCAAGCAGCAGCATACAGACGCTGCAATTCCAATGCCAAACTCAAGAGCACCAAGGATTACCATGGTTATACTGAAAGCTCTCAATTCTGTCGCTCCGTATAAGGAGCTGATAAGTAGGCCACTAATAGACGATACAATGGAAAATGCCATAAACAGGGCCGCCTTAAGGAGATAAAATGAAAGGTTCTCTCTTGGTCTGTCTGTAGTCAATATTCGACATTTAACGATTGAATTATTCAAAATCTTCACGACGAATAACAAAGAGGATTTGTATTATTTTGTACAATTGTTAGTGAGAAGATAAATAGCGTAATTTGTTTTAGCATTGTAATACGAGTATTTACACAGACTCCAGAATATAACAATGCCTGGTATACGCTCGCAGTCTTTTAAGTAGTAGCAGCATTGTTTATGTATTCACAATAAAATATTGAATGATGTCGAATCACCGAATCGGAGGTAAATTTCCATCCAACTCTGAGATTAATAATTGTTTTTACTGAACAAGAAAAAATACAGTTTATTTCAGTCCTTGTACCGAAAAATGATCGGAAACTAAACTCCTGACGTGCGTTTGGCAACTCGGAAGTGAATATTACTTAGCAATGTTCAACTCCAAGCTGGCCAATCAGCGAGCTCAAACGTTTCTCTAACTTGCTTTTAAAATAGCAAGTTCTCAAGCGGTTGTCGGAATTGCGCTATACAAAACCTTAGATGTACATGTACTTACATAGATGTTGGTTGTTGACGTTCTGAACATCCCAGTAGCAGAGATACCGAGGCCTCCTGTGATACACATCTACGATAAAAGCTTTAGATTAGCATAATGGTATTTTTAAAAATGATGATAATATCGCTTTGTCCCCTTCCCTCCTCGTCGAGCGAGCCAACGTTTGAGAATCGAGCTACACATAAGTGTAAAAGAGGCCTTAACATTCAGTGTTGCGTAATAAGTCATATGAGCAGTAGAGCACAAAGTTAGACTTTTGCGACTCTTCTTAAATACTCACGCTTTGTTTTTTTTCTTTTTAAACGGAAATTTAGCGACCTAACGTAAATATAAATTATAAATGAGTATGAGTCAATCGAATAAAATAAAATGACTTAATGATTTCATCTGGTAGAGCTTCTGCAACATGAAACGCGTACAAGCGATTTATTTAACTGCAGATTTATTTTTGTATAAACACGATTATGTACGTGTAAGGCAGTTCGTGTCGATGCTTGCTTTTTCACACATACTTGGTCAAAGGTCAAATGACTTCCGGTTGCACAGAAAAGAGTCATAATAAATGTAAATTGTCTTCAAACTTCGATTGAAAGAAAAGGGACATTAGTTGGAAATAGTTGTTCAGTTTATTTTGAGTGCTTGTTTTAATCGCGTAATCTTGGGTAGTGGGAAACAACTTACAGTCTAGCCGGAATATTTTATTTTCTGTTTGTCCATTCAAATCAAAGCCATTCACGTCTATTCTGTAACTTAACTTAATTCTGTAACTTGTTTTATTGTGGCTAATGAAAGCTGTTAAACTGCCCAACTTTTAGTCTTAGTCTTGTGTGAATGAAGGTAGACAGATAATGTGTACTTGCTAATCAGCATAACTCAAACCACAACACTTTTACACAGTTTCAAATACCAACTTGTATGAACGCTTCGAGCGAGTGAGACATTAGGCGATCTATCGAATAAAGTCTCCGAAGCTACATCTTTCAGCGACTTTCATAATGTCCTAATTCTATCTTAACGCCCGGAATACTCTCGCGATGACTTTAGTGCAACATTCACTAAAATATTGCATTGCCACATTCCATCTTACCCAAATGCCGACCCAAATCCCAAAACATGAATAACCAAAATAAGACTCCAGCTGAAATCTGTCCACAATGCCGGCAACAATCAGGGCAAACCCAACGAAAATGTGAGCAAAGGCAAGACGTTGTCCTTTTGAAGTGATGCTTTGATAGTCATCCATGATTTTGGAGAGCTCGTATTCCGAGAAAAATTTGACTTTGAACTGTTCAAACCGAGCATGTCATGTTATATGCAAATTATGCAAATTAGAAGGATGCGTACGAAATGTTCCGCTTCAAAACTAACATATCTATTCATTTTGAAGCAATGATATTTGCTTCACGAATTTCCAGTATTTTCATCACCTTTCTATTTTTTTATGAGGATTAAACGATTTGATCTAAAGAAGAGCAGGCAAAATGCCATAACTGTGGCGTATAAAGACGCACAGTGTAACAGTGTACCGCAATCAAAATTTTTCAACAACAGGGTGACCAACACAAATTGATGTATTTCGCAGAAACAAAGCGGAAGCGGAAAAAACAAATCAATCACATTGTCAGTTCTCGATGACGTACGACTGCTTTAATCCAGTTTTCAATGGATGATAGGAAACGGGGTTGGTATCTATATTTTTCTTCTGGTTCCGTTGGCATGATTTTCCGTCACAAGATTGTATCGTTTTGTGTTTCTAATTAAAACTCCGTCGCAAATGAACCAGCCTTAGAGGTTTTTGACGTTAAGCTGTTTCTAGGAGATTTTTTTTCCGCGCGCCTTGAAAAATTGAAGGATTATAATTTTGGCAGCCTCTATAGGGCTCGAACATATTCCAAGGTTACCGCTCTTGGACAACATTGCTTTCTCAAAGCGAACAGTTTTCCACTAACCTTGCTTTCGAGACATTCTTCTCTTCTCCGAATGTACAGTATTGGTGGACTGATCATTTCCCCACCAAATTGATGCGGCTGACCTCTAAGATGGAGCTGTTTACTTTAAGGCAAATGGTTGTAGGGGGATGGAAAAGACTCCAAACCCCTAGAGACGATAAGGAGAAAGACTTAAGATATACCAACACCAGTGTCACCAAACAACAGTGATGAAAGGTGATCTTGAATACCTTGGTCTTGTCTGGCAGACCACAACATGTGTTTGTGGTTATACTTAAATAATTGTTGCCATGCGACGAGCAAAATATATCAGAGTTATAAATATGAAAAAAGCTCTGACATTTGCATATCTAAATAACATCTCGGTCTGAATATCTCAATAAAGTTAAGTGAAATATTAATCAAACTATTTGTGATATTTTGCACCCTTCATGGCTGTTTGAAACGTCTTTTTTAACGGAGGCCGTTAAGAGAAAAAAGGGAGACAAGGGCCGCAAGCTAAAACCTCCTCCACTCCAAACCACTCCAAACCGAAATTAACGCCAAACTACGAAAATCTCTCCTAACTAACAACGGTTATTGAAAGATGAGATGTTGCTCTCCTCGCTGAAAATCGAGGCATAAATGACGAGTATAGGTTTGCCCAACTTAGCGACCAGAGAAATTCGAAGCACGCAAGCTGTTTCAAAATCACCATACGATGCAGCAACTTCCCGTGGCAGCCCACTGCGGTTCAAAACCGGTCATCATAAGACGCGAAATGCAGACCGAGCAGTCTGCACTTTGTTCGCTATAGAATTTCAGCTGTTTCAGCTTGCGAGACACTAACAAATTCATTCATGACCCATCACGCAATCGACTTCGATAGGTACCCAATTTCTCCAGTATTATCCTTTTTTTTTCATTCTTAGAAAAAAAAATACGTTTTCTCGCTTAAAATTTTTTATTCTACGCCTAGGTTGACATTAAATGGAAGGCAAAAAAATCTTTTCTGGGAACTGGTTTGTAACTTAATGATAAGTAGTGATGAACAACAAACGAGCGCCTTTTGAATGTCGGTACATTTCTTGTGCATGATGGGTTTCGTGCCTTGTTTAACACATGTACATTTCTCCTGAACTGTGATTCAACTACTACAACTCAAGTTTGAGCCAGATCGAAGCACCTCGTTTCGCTTCTACAGTTTAAAACAATACTAAGTGCTTCCATGACGGCTCGAAATAAAAGAAATAAAAACTTTAATCACTTTCCGACAGAACATTCTGCAAATGTGGGAGACTCACTGATGTGTATCAACTACAAACTTCAAATAAGGTAAACAACATTTTAATTTAGGAATAGCGTTTTGCCCCGTTTCTTGATCAAATAATACGCTTAAGAGGTGTGTACTCAAATTTTTTGTTTATTTTCCATCTGAAGGGAATTCATCGTAGCCGGCGTCGACCTTTCAACCGTACCAAATTATTCCGTCAGACTCCAAGCTCTAAAGAGCAATAAATGCAAACCAACAGTGACATATGTTTTCCTATATTTTCGATTTTTGGAAAAATAAAAAAAAACCTCGAGTCCCGTCTGCTGGTCACTTGGAAATTGTCCAATTAACTTTTATTTCACACACACTCGAAATAACCTCGTCAAGTTTCGTCAGATAAAAAAAGAAAGAAACAAAACAATTTCTTAGTCTGCGCAGTCTGCGCAGTCTACAGTCTGCGTTTTATCTTGACCTGTCCAGGCACTGATTGCAAACTTTTCTGATTAGATCATCATTTTTTTATCCTACCCCTGAGATCGTTCATTAACTAATATATCGCGTACCTCAGGAAATTGATGGTATTCTTCCTAAGTTAAAAATTGTTTCACGGCTTCAAGCGTGTATCAAGGAATGCTTTCTCAGAATCTTGAAAAACGCAGAGGTTCGCAGCGCAAGGAATAGTTCTCGATATATATTATATATCCACAATCATTATTCATCATTTGGATGTTATATTTAGACCCAACATAAAGAGCAACTCCCAGTTGGCTTGTTAACTCAGTTGGTAGAGCGCTGCGTCGGCATCGCAGAGGTCATGGGTTCAAATCCCATACGGGCCTGAGTTTTTTTCAGGTCTTATTTCAACTACTAGATCAGTAATGTTCATAACTGCCAGAATCTCTTATATTTGAGTTCTTGAGTGTGTACACTGTTCTTTGGAAATTATGATATTTCGATATTTTATCTTTCTACATTTGCAACTCCGCTCTGCTCTCGTTCTAGATCCTTCTGAACCACTATCCCTCTTTTGTTTTTACTGTCACTGAATTCTACGACGTCAAAAACCGCTTCTTTGTGCATCAGATTGTCGCTGTTTTTCTTTAACTCAATCTTCTGTACATTAAATTAATAGAGTTTATCCTGCGCTAAGAGTAATATATAACCTAAAATATTATGAATTGAATCAAACTAACGATAACCAACCTTAATTCCATGGTTTCAAAGCACGAAAAATTATGTCCGCGTCCATGATCATTAGCCAGGTAATGATGCCCCAGTCACGGTTACCCTTGTCTTCTCTATGTAATCTCGATAATTTATGCGACTGCTTCGCAAGGCTAAGTGACTACTAAAATGGTGACAGGAGTAATTTTTTTCATCATATTTTGCAACTTAATGAGCGATAAAATTCTGGTCTCAATTTGAACGTAAATCGATTTCTTCGGCAGAAATCAAGTAAAGTGGAATGTACCAGTTAAGTTATAAGTGATCACAAGAATTTAATATTTTTGCTTTAAATATTTGACGACAGGAGACCTTTGGAAACCTTGACTGACAAAGAACCCAGCGATATATCCTTGAATGTGCTTCAGAATATGCAAAAATTATGTAAAGTCATCTTTTTTTGTTATTCCTGCCACAGGGTGTATATCTCTAATTGCGCATGTTCCGGTGCCCTAAAAAAATAACGAGTAATACTGAGCCGCAAAGATTCCTGTGCGACTAATTGCGAGTTCCTTAATCGGCCGTTTCAACCATGTTTTGACCAGCCACGAACCAGATTCACGCCTTTTCAGCGAGCTCGTAAGGGTATATTGATTAATTCAAAGCAGCAAATATTTCAACGGCGATCCGTAATGTAATGTTTTTGCTCAAACAAGAAATCAACCTATTGTAAAAAGTCCTTTTATGTCGTGAATTTCTAATTTTTATGAAGACGAACAATACTACGCACCTGCTGCAAATTACCTTCAGTCTATTGGTCCAACTAAGAAAAAAAAAATGGTGACTCCCTACACCCGCAATTAGGAAAAGCAATAAACTGCGAATATACACAGTGCATAGAATGAAGTTTTCAGGCATGAATAAGATACTGAATATTAACAAAACTAATAACATTCCGCCTGTCAATCTGCGGATCAAAGCCGCAGATAAAAAGATAAACGTTGTCTTTCTGTCGTCGAGGAAGGTGAATTTCCGCAAAGTAAAACTTACAGATCAATCGAAGAGGTGTCGGGGATGTATGGACGGTTGAATGGCAGTACAGTATTGCAATGAATTTGAACCGAAATGGAATTCATGATTAACTTAAAAAAGTAAACTCAACCAACTGGAAATGGCAGTCGATTGCAATTCGATCGTTTAGTTAACGGCGATAGGTTGATTGTAGAAATCAACCCATTGTAAAAAGTCCTTTTATGTCGTGAATTTCTAACTTTTATGAAGACGAACAGTACTACGCACCGGCTGCAAATTACTTTCAGTCTATAGGTCCGACTAAGGAAAAAAAAAATGGTGACTCACGTTCCGAACGTTCTACCGAGTATTATGATTTGCATCTAAATCTAGCTAATACTAAAGAGTTTGAAATGCTTGAGCGAAATACCGTTCATGCGCTGCTCCCAAATACAATGTAACGTAACGACAGTTACTGATAACTATTTGTATACATAGTGGCCTTGACGAGTTGGATGATAAGTGAAACCGAATCTAGAAAAATGTTCAAAACCTTTTTGAGAAGTTGTGCTCTGGGTAAGTACCACCTCTCTTATTTCCTTCAGGTATAACGTAGAAATGAGATCTATAGACTTGACTTTCTACATGCGAATAGTTTTTATCGATTTTGGGAACTTCCTGTGACACTCAGGCAAAAAAACTGACACAAGAGATTTGTCAGGTGGCAATTATCAAAGAAAACGATGGCGATTCTTCTCTTAGCTAGTGTCATAATGTTTTTCAGTTTCCATACAATGCCAAACGATTGAAAAACAATGGAAAAGTCATCGTTATTCATGTTGTTTTCGCTGCGGCAATCTGTGTAAGGAGCCACATGTAGAATAAAAGAAACACAACTATAGCTTAATTGACATCCTTCAAAGCTGTTGCGACAAGATTTGAAAAGAGAATCACGTACATTATCGCTCCCCGTTTATGCATCAGATGGCAGCCGGAAACATTAGAAGTTTTTTATTAAGCGACGGAAGTCGAGCGATTTAGAAGCAATCCTAGAAACTCTCTTTGCAAGTAGGGGAAGATTTTCGCGCTCTAGGCGCTTCCTGCGTGCTTGGAGACAGAACAGAGCACAGTCTAGGCTTTTTTACTTGTTGATTTAACAGGTATTAGGTTAGGCAGATGCAGAAATTAATGACCCGGCGATTGGAAAAAATTCTTCGATATCTTATGCCTGCTAAAACAAAAATAATAATTCAACGAGCTAGAAACCATTGAATTACTTGACAAAAGTAGAAATAACAATAGCGTGTTGAAATAAACCATAAGGGAATGTTAATGAGCGGAAGACAACTGCAAAAAAATTGATCACGTATAACAAGTGAAATCTCACGCAATTTTTAGCAACAGACAAAATATGTAATTACTTGGACAACCGCCTATCGTTTAGAGTCGGAGACTGCTTGACCAGATTTTAATGATTGCAGTTTTATTTTACTAGTACATTAGAAAATACCATTTCTTGAAACGTTTTAATATTAGCTTTGTTGATGCGGTTTATTAATTCTTGTTTTTACGAAGCAAAACAATACTTATCATCTATTGCCTAGAGCCTTCATTTTAATTAGTCGTTCAATTTAAGAAGAACCAAGTTATGACTTATGCCACGTCGAGAAGACAGCGTCCCATCGAGAGTTACGACGTACTTAGCACCGTGCGTGCATCAAAAGAAACTCGAACATAGAGTTCAAAACGCGTTAAAAAACACTGCATATGCGCTTTGGTAAATGAACCGACGACAACCAAAGAAATGAAAACATTTTACACCATTACGATATGCACTTCCATAAAACTAGAACGGAAAAGATTGTTTTGCTGTCATGAAGTTCTTATTTCTCTTCAATAAAATAATGCTCCGCATCTGGAGCAAATACTCCGCGATTTACTTGGCTGGTTTACTAAGGTACACAAAAAGAATAAGCGATCAAAGCCTATGATATGCAAAATTACATAGTGCAAGAGAGTTCGAAAGAGTTTGAAGATATGTTGCACATGCGCAGCCTTCGAGAGAAACTTACATCAATCTCATGAAAACAATTGACAGCAACATATCCATAGTTTGTATTGATGAATTTGGAAAATGGGTGGAATCAAAGCCAGAAAAATACATATGTTCAACGCGCTTTTTATAAGGTGCACGCTGAGTAAGTACCAGCTAAATTATATCTCTTATATCAGAATGCTGTAGAAAAGTGGTTTCACAAAATCATGAAAATAATTTTGGAAAAAGAATCAGGCTCGTTGGTAAGACTTATTTTGCGTTTCTTTATTTCAGTACGATGCAGACTTAAATATTTGAAAACAATCAGCTAGAATGACAAAATCTAATATTTTTAAAGATTTAGCGACCATTTTAAACCATGGTTGTTGGGTTATGACGGTTTGCACAACAGTTTTATTTCTAGCAATGATGTTTAGGATCATATGAACGCAGTCGCTTGGCTGTGATAGTGCTCTCGTCTTTCACCTGTAAAGTGGCCTCTCAGAATGATCGATGGTTTTTAATTAACTGGCCGAATACGGGCACTTGAGCTGATTGAAGTTGACATTAGGTTTGACAGATGTCTCACCGTTCGAGCCGGGCCGAATCGATATTTCCTAGTGATGGAGGTTTTATCCAGTTCTGTCTCCATTTTAATGATGATTTCTAGGCTTAACTTAACCTCAACCACTGTGATCTATTTGTGATCTGATACCTAAAGCTTAATGCCAATTAATTAGTCTTTATGACATCATAATATTAATTACTATCGTTTATCTAACGGAAGAGCAAACCATGTTTGAAAACCTTGTCGCTACCTTTTAGCAAGGAAAGGAAAATTGCTATTCTTATCGCATTAAATTCATCGAAATATATGTTTTTATATCATAAATCAAGTTTTGGCATATTTTGGCATATTCACTCGGGATAGTGTCGATAAATTTTGGAAAACTAAACAGAAATGTCTGAAAGATAGAGAGGTTTTCTTGCGTTGACATAGACTTGTTCAAACACAAGAGAAAGTTGGATTGGGAGAAAGGTATTTTGCAAGAGGCTATCGAGGAATTGCATAACTTTCGAGAATTATCCTAACCTTCTGAAAATTCTCTTCAGCGCTTAGCACAGGGGACGTGTCGAAATTATTTTAGTCAGCAACACAAATGTGACTTAAAAACTGCGTTTGTTTTGGAGAGCCCGCATACAGCTCGTTAGCGTTGTTTAAAGATTGAAGTCTACTCTTCCGTAGCGTACAAAGGCCAAAAACTCAAAGCGTTGATCATTTTCTGTCCGGTGGCAGGCATTTTGACCGGAAAGTATTTGCTCTCTTACATTAAACACGGAGGGATGGTCGCTATGTCGCACATTTCTGAAAAGAAACAACTACATGAATGGACCTTTTAAAGCGTAGCAGATTTGGAATTAAAAAATGTTGAAATTTTGCGCAATAACGGTCTGGTGTTATAGCTTCTCGATCGGAAACAAAGTTAGGGATGCAGCACATGCATACCATAAGTTATCGAAAATTTATTTCTTACCCGCGGAATCTTGTCTTGTCGGAATCTTGGCGCCTCGTTGGTACACGTGCTATTGAAGAAGTCGGCTGCGCGTGACTATCACAAATATGTCGTGTCTTCTAAAAACTTAGGGCGCGTTCCTTTGGATTTGTGGATTTGTGATTTAAGATTACACAGATCACGGTGCATCAAGTATAGAGATTTTCCCACAAATTAAGTATTTCATCCTTTTCCTATTTCAAGTTTTTTTTAAGGGGGGGGGAGTTGACGCCTTGCAATTGAAAGAATTTTAATCATAAAATCTGGAGATTACATAGTTACTGCAACTACAGTAAGTCTGCATACGCGAGTGAACCTTTCTTGGGATATTTATAACCGTGAGCAGCGCTTAATAAACTTTGCCTCCTAATTTTTGAGTAGCCAAAGACATTTGTCAATACAACTCTTTAATTTTTTTTTTAGATGTCTTTTAGGTAGTAATATCTTATTTTAAAATTCCCTATTTGTAATGAAAAACATACCGAATCATTTCGGTACACCACCTGTGAATTCATCTATTGCCACGCAAACCGGTCAGACAAGTAACTTTTCAGCGCCAACACATGTAAAAACAAAATTTTTAATTTCCCTCTACAGTAATGCTGACTTTGACAAAGCAGTTATATGGATCAGGTGAGAAGTGCTAATTTAAGACTTTAACAAGCATGTATTTACTTTCCCGAGATTTCAAGGGAAACATCATAAAACTCTGAGAGATTTATCAGGATCAAAATGATTACTTAGCTAATCATTTTCGAAGTGCACTTACAAACCACAGTATGCCTCAGGCCTCAGAATAAATATTGTTAATTTGCTCTCACTCTGATCCCAGAACTACCACTTACGAATTAAAACAAATAACAATAGCATTATGAAAGCTGTGGATGGTCTTTGCCAACAAGCTATCCATGTTTTTTTGTGTTTAGTTATTCCCATTTTATTATTTTTTTATTTTTTTCCCAGAATGCCAAATTTCATGTTTTGAAGATTCCTGTTACATGTTGCAAAACCAAGGACCGAATTGGAACGATAACAGAATATTATGTCAAAAGCAGGGGGCTGACTTAGTTTCCATTGAAACCGTAAAAGAATGGAACTTTTTAAATGACTTGATTCAAAAACCCCAATCGAAATATAATAAGTGGATGATTGGTTTGAAAAAAGAAGCCGGCAACTGGACTTGGGTGAGTGGAAAACCACTGACCATTTGCAAATGGGATAAAAACCAGCCAAGTGACGACGGAGATGTGGCAATAATAGTCAAGACGTCTTTCAATGATAGTAAAGTGGGCCTATTTCAAGTGACCCACGGGGATCAGCCTTATGCCTCAATTTGTGAAATTACCAAAGGTAAGACGCAACACAATTGAGTAAACTAGGGGTGTGCTCAAGGCCCCTAAGCGTATAAAAAGTGCTACCAGACCTTGATAAAATGATACAACCTTGCACCTTTATTTCCCTTACTGTGAGGAAGCTTCAAACCAATTTTTTCATTTTAGTTTTAAAATGGCCATTACTCTTGATCTACCTACGCCTGATAATTCGTGTCGATCATCGCTAAAATTTTCGAGCTTCTCACAATAATGAATGAAATATTGCTGCAACAGTGTCATAGAACATCGTGATAATGAACGTATTTAAGCTTTACCCTCGTGAGTAAATGGAAGGAGACCCACGTTTTAAAGAAATATTGTCTACCTTCGATAAATCTCCAAATGGATATTATTTTGAAGACTCATTTTCTTGTTTTGAAGATTGTTTTAAAGACTCCTGCTACGTGTTTATGGCCTCTGGATTTACATGGATATTTAACAGAGATTATTGTCGAGACTGTGGAGTTGACCTAGTTTCCATTGAAACCGAAGAGGAATGGTTCTTTATTGATGGCGAGATTCGAAATCGCTATACTGCGGAGTGGTACATCGGGTTGGAAAAAAAGTAAAGAAATTGGACTTGGGTGAGTGAAAGGCCACTGACCATCAGTAAATGGAGAGCAAACCAGCCAAGCAATAACAATAAAGTGGCATTTATAATCAGGGAGTCTGATTCGAGTGAACAGGGCATATCTACTGATCCAGCGGGGACAGATCCCAAAGCTTTCATTTGTGAGATGCCCAAAGGTAAGACAAATTTGCGCTTGCTTAGCGCACAGTAAATAGAGAAGCGCGTGTGTAAGCCCTTAGTGAGACAGAAATATCACCATGGACCACACTGTCATGAATATATTGATCTCGGCTTTGTGCGTCACGTTTCCTTTCCACTTCGCAAACGTGTGTGAACTATTCATTATAGATGACTTGCAGTCGAAAATGGAGACCATAATACTCCATCTACCCATTCCAGCCACTTTGATATCGAACAACACAAAATAGTCAGACTTAAGGTTTCAGAGCCGGAAATTAAAAGAATTGAGATCGATGCAATTATGGTGGACTAATCAGTTCGTCCAGCATGGTTTGCCTATAAACGAGACTAGAGAGATTTCTTCTAGAAACACGCCATATTTCGCAACGCCAACGACATTTTGTGATGCTGAATATCATCAAAAGGGAATGTGTAAATTTTAATGGCATTAGATCTACTGAGGATGAACTACGTTTAGTAATAGCACTGTGTACGAGAAAGAATACAGAAATCAGCTTAGGTATATCCTTACTTTTATTTTTTTCCCTGAAAACTCATCGAAATTAGCAGGGCCACCATTGTCATCTGTGACGGTATGGCCATCAGAATCGGCAAAGGCAGTAGCGTTGTTATCGCTATCGATCTCTTTAGCAACGTCTCCCTCACTGTTGGCATCACCATCGCTGTCTCTGTTTCGATTGCCCTCGCCCTCACCATCGCTGTCTCCGTTTTCGTCTTTGCTGTGGCCATCGCCATCTTTGATAATATCATCTTCATCGCCGTCGCCTTCAAATTCAGTTCAGAAGCTGGTGAGTTTTGTGATTATTTACCATCCTTGTACATGTTAAGTTTCAGAATGTAATTAGTTCATACCAATAACTGACACTTTCACTATCTTAGGCAAATGAATATGTTTCCAAACTTCGCGGACTTGATAGCAACAAAAAGACCTCTTTGCAGGTATCTAACTCTACCAATAACTAGTATATTATCGTACAGAATATATCCAACAGATATGTAAATATATGTGTATATATAATTGTGGGAAATTGTAGCAAATGCTGTTGGAAAGTGCTCAATACACGTGAGTGTAGAGCGAAATAAAGTTCAAAATGACTAAAATGAAACATGCATGATTCCCTGTAACTCATGAGTTACATGGAGTAACTGAGACTGACAGCAGCTATTGTATTTTCCTTTTGAAGAACTTTTCCTTTAATTTATTCTATCGGAAGCTAATGGAAGAAGGAAAGGTGTATGTATCATATATATATATATATATATATATATATATATATATATATTCAAATAGCGACGCTTTGAGAACGAGTACATATTTACATGTATGTACTTTTATATGTAAAGAGAGACAGTGACAGAGGGCGGGAAAGAAATTTGATGGGGCTACCTGAGCCAAGGAAAACACAGCTTTTAAACAACACTCTGTATACTTATATCGTTCTAGGACCGGAACAGAATTAATACTAGACACATTTTCCACGCTTCTTTAACACCAAAACTCTCATCTTCGTCGTTCCTTTTTTAATGTTTGCACTGCTTATCAAATAAAGTAGATTCCAAGTTGCCGCGCGTCTGTTTGGTTATGGATAACAGAAAACTTCAGGAGTATTGACCAAATCAATGATCAGTTTCTTTGTTATTACCACATTTTGGCGTCGTTAATGATCTATAAGAATTTCAACTGTTATTAAACAGATACATGGCAAAAGGGTATCTACTTGTAACAAAACAACGTTATAAGTAATTAGAACCACACGTTTGACATAGATCCCTATAATATTATTGAAAATCACATGGATAAAATTGTTTTACGTGATTTCAGGAGGCTGTAAAAGTGTTTGAAAACTTCATCGTCAGCTTTGAAAATATGACAAAACTTCATGAAGGCCAGTTTACCATAGACGAGTTTCAAAAAGGAAGAGAATCCATCTTTAATGTGGCTGTCGCCTTCGAGAAATTTGCTCTTAATTATGGCAAGCATCACCTTCCAATAAAGATTGTAAGCCACAAAATGGGTGAGTAAAAACACCAACACTTATCAGATTTGTGAATAAAATTCTTCGTCGATGCTTGTTCACGGTCTGAGTGACTGACACTTTATCTCCTAAATAGGATAATGACTTTTACAACTGGGCTGGGTTGTTCTGAGCTAAGTTTAGATAGTCGAGGATTCATGTGAAGTCTGATTGACTATAATCTTGATGATTGTTTGACTCTTCAAAAAGAGTGAAGAAAATTATCTCAAAATGGCTTTTGAACGAAGGAATAAAGAAACCCGGATCAGAATTTAGCTTTAGGTGAGCGCCAATTGGCATCAGAACAGCTGAGTGGGTCCTGAGTAATTTACAAACGCTCATGTTGGATCTAGTCTGTCTCTTAATTCTTCAATTTTTAATCGTATTCATCCATATGCGGGAAGTGTATTTTTTTGTCCTTCAGTGCTGGAAGTCCAAATGGCCTACCGCCAAAATGCAAGTGACTTTTACCTCGACGATCACGAATGGCAAACGAACATCAATATTGCCTCTTCAAATTTTGCAGATAACGGTTTGTATTACCTGTTGTCTTCAGTCTGAAAAAAAATATGTATATATATAAATATGAGGGTAGTGTCTACCTTTGCATAAAGTGTTCGATGCTGTGGTAGCAGAGCTAAGTATACATAAGTTAAAGAATTAAAGAGGACGCATCGATTCTCTGTGACTCTGGGTTTCGAGCCTAAGCGTTCGTCAGACAGAACTTTATTCAATGAATGAATGCCTCCTTATATACAAATTAGATAAGTAGCTAATTAATTCACTAGTGTGATGATCTGATCTATGTGTGAAAAAAAAAGATTCTATAGAGCTATTGCTGGTGGCTTGTGAAATTTGCTAAGTAAAACTTATTCTCGTGGCGGCATTTAGAAATGAGATCTGTTTTTTTGTTTAATAAAACGGCTTCTTAGCTCTAACTAAGTAAAGTTTTTCTGTGAGGCACAAGTGGCGCTTGCTTTTGTTGCTGCAGACCGGGGCGGTCGCTAAAATACTCCAGTTAATTGCAAAATTGGTGTTGTTGTCTTTGAGTGTCCAGATCTGCTTTGATAGTTCCGTGCTGTTTGAATAGTTTCTGTTCCGAAAAGAAAGTTTGTGTTGCATATGACACTAACAGAAGGAACTTTTAAATAACGTTATCTTTTAATTAGTAAGTCTGTTGTAATCTGATGTCGATGTTCACTAGGGAGTATTTGTTCTCATGGCAGCATTTAGAAATTAATTCAGCTGTTTTGTTAAGGTTGCTTGCTTTGTCGGCTTTAATAATGTAGAGTTTTTCAGTTAGGCAGAGGTTTCATCGTCTGGAAATATTGTTACAGGTATCGACACCAGATTACAATTAAACAGCGTTGACGTAATTTCTCACGGAGGACAGTTCACAAGTTTTTCAGGCTTTGCTTCCAAAACCTGCATTTATCGGGTTTATTTGTTTTATAGCCTGAAGGAAATACATAGATTTACCTTTTCTAGGATCAGTGGTCGTCGGGTGTGTATATAAGAATCTGCAAGACATACTGCCGAAAAGTCAACCCAACAGGAATGGAACAGGAAGCACAAGGTAACAATATTGTCTTCTTTGTGCTCAAAACACCTGGCCCTGGTTGTTCGAAGGGTAATTAATGTTACCCACTGAATAATTCGCTATCCGGCAGATAGAGCAAAACATTTTGTTAACACTTATCTGCTGGATAGCGTCGACTGGCGTTATCTTCCCTACGTAGAGAATATCGGCTAAGATATGCAAATAGTTTGGTATCGTCACCACCGCTACCACTCTTTTAAACCACCATATTTTTGTCACATTCTGGTTCATTTTTAAATCATTTTGTACACAGATATTTGGGTAGCAGAATAATAATGGCAGCAATGGAACCTAAACCAAAAAAATTGCTAGAAAATGTCGTCTTGAAGTTCAAAAACACAAAGGTAAGCAAGAGTAAGTAACATGAAAGTAAAGAAAGATTATTTGGAATGCGCTGTTTTTATTTCATCTCATCACCGCGATGATTTTATTTTCAGATAGAAGAAAGGGTGAAAAATTGCATGTTTTGGAGAGGCTTCAGCGAAAGGTAAAAAAATTGAAATACATCATTTACTTTTCTCAGAATTTTCTTGTTCGTTTGTCGTTCGTTTGCCTCTATGTTCCCGCCAATATTTTCCGTGAATTTCGTTGTCCAGTTGCTTGTTGGCTGTATTTGCGAATGTCCTCTTATTTTCCGATTGTCGCGGAAGACACTTTTACCTAGAATTGTTATGTTTCATTATTTTTTCCTTAATTTAACATTAAAACTAATAAGGAACTGCCAATAATGTAGTCAATGTTATGAAATCAAGAGAGTTTTGATGAAATTCGCTTTTTTGGTACCATGGAAGGCTATTTCCTACACTACGTCTTGTCTGCTGAGGTTATTCTTCCTTTGCAGCTCCGACGGATTTTCAGATGAAGGATGCCACGTAGTTACGTCGAGAAGCAATTCAGAAGAAACAGTTTGTAGCTGCAATCATTTGACTCATTTTGCTGTATTACTTGATTACAACGATGGCACAAAGGTAACCAATTATATGTATGTTCTTCTTCCAGCACTGGTATTACATGTAAATTAATTTAACTAATTCACGTTTCTCTATTCTCTTTTTTCACGCTATGTGACGTAGCTTTCCAAACAGGACGAGACTGTGTTGAAGATAATTACCTACGTAGGATTAAGCTTGTCGATCATTGGGATCCTTGTAACATCAGCCTTGTACTTTTTCTTTACGTAAGTATGGTGGCTAAATAATCGATGAAGTACACATTTCCATGTCTTCTTCTAATTGCTATCGATTGTAATTTCTCAACAAAGGAAAAAAAAACTAAGGGATAAACGTAACTTTAAGTTATCCAAAATGTTCTTCTTAATTTCTCCGAAACTAAGGTAAAGTAAGTCGATCAATCAATCAATCAATCAATCAATCAATTTATTCAACGTGGTCAGAACGCTTAGCTAAAAGCTAGTTTACAGGTACGCCACGAAATAAATAAATAAATAACCAATTTACTTTACATTTCATGTTCAATTAGAAGAGCATTAACAATGCATGGTCTCTTTCCTCAGTCCTTAATGTTTTCTTATTCTATACTAAATTGGCTTTTTATTTGCCTTTTGAATCTGAAGCTTTTGATTGACCTTTTTTTTTTTTTTGGTGTTTGTTTTTTTTTTTGTTTCTTTTTCTTTTTTTGCTTAACTTTTCATTTGAATTATTTTTTTTTTTGATTATGTATGTTTTTTTTTACTCATGTTTGATTTTTGTTTTTCCTTCCTTTTTCGTCATCTTTCATTTCACCAAAGATGTCCGTCAACCTCTGTCTCAAATTCGATTGAGTCTTTCTGTGTCCCTCGGAGTTGGACAGCTAATTTTTCTCGCAGGAGTAAACGCCACAGAACACACGTGAGAGGCATCTCCGATCTTTTCATTTATTTAATCAAATCTTTCTGCCAAGACAAAAAAAAAACAAACAAAAAAACATATTTCCTTTAGCAGGCTGCTTGTATCGCAGTGGCAGCTCTGATGCAGTATTTCCTGATGGCTGCCTTTTGCTGGATGCTGGTCGAGGGAATCTACCTCTACCTGTTTGTTGTGAAAGTTTACAACATCAACACCAAGATGCACATGTATCACGTCATCTCATGGTGTATTTCCATAACTTATTAAATACAACATGTATTGGAAGTAGTACCGTGCTCTCATATTTGGTGTTGTCTTCAAGTCAAGTGCTTTGAATTTATTTTTTTGTATTTATGGGTAGGTTTCCCTATGATCATGATGGCCATTGCATTTGGCATTGCTGCTGCGAAAGAGGGAATGCAAAGCTATGTCAGTGATAAATAGTAAGAAACACATCAATAGGTTACTTTTTACCTTTCTTCTCTCTCTCGCGCACTATCAAGTTAAGTTCGTTTTATTTTTCTTGTTCCGTTTCTCCTTGGGTCTTTTTTTTTTTAATTCATTCTGATGACTTTCATTCTTGTCTTTCAATTTTATTAGTTGTTGGCTGTCTTCGACCAACAATCTGATCTGGATATTCATCTCCTTTGTAACGTTCATCGAAGTTGTGAGTTTATGATTAATTTATTTCACGGTGCTTGGTTTACCGAACTAGTTACTCACTATTTTTCTATAGGACTCACTATGTTTCTTTAATCGACCTAAACTAAACAAATAACTTCTATACTAAGATTCTCTTGGTTTCTCGACTACCAAGTATAGAAACTTAATTCAGTGATTTTAATGGCATTTTTAATAGGTCAACATCTTGATACTCGTACGAGTCATAAAGGAGATGACCAATTTGGTGCAGCCAATAGGTGAAGACGACCATATTCAGCAAATACGGTAGGATTCACAACACAAAATTATTCAAAATAATGAAAAAAAATTTCCTTAACAAGCTGTACGTGCGGCAACGTTCGCCCGACTCCCTCATCCCTTGACCAGTTTGCTATTACGATACCTGTTAATGAGACTGCGAAAAAAATAATCAACCCTTATGCATGCACCTTAAATTTTGTTGTCGATCTTAGAATTGGTATCAAAGCTTGCGCACTGATGATTCCTTTACTGGGTGTCATGTGGCTGTTTGGTCTTCTTTCGCCTATACAAAAGGCTTTTGCTTACATTTTCACAATACTCAACTCTACTCAGGTGAGTGTCGGATTGAAACTCTTAAACCCAATCAATCTAGATTGTTCAATTTACACAGCTCTAAGCGAAGAGAGAACCCTTTACAAAATCTGTTAACTATCCACTTGACCCGAAATATATTCGTAGCAGTCTTGTTAGACCTATTAGATATTGATTCTTGAAGACGATTATTATATGCATTGTGCACTGTGATACCCAAACAACGCACGCTCCGCCGCTTCCTACCTAAGCGCAATATTGTAAAAAAAATGATTTTGAAATTATGTCTCTGCAACAGGGTTTCCTGATTTTTGTTCTACACGGCTTACGAAACAGTCAGGTAAGAAAAGGAAACTAAGTCAAGAATAAGGAAAGTGCACATTATAGCACAAATGTTTAAGCATGAATAACTATTTGAATGAAATTTGAAAGAAATGTATCATTTGTTGCTTGTCTATCTACAGATCAGAGAGCGATTGAAAAGAAAGATGAACGTGGTTTTTACCACTTCAAATTAGGAGGACTCCACAAGGAAGAGCCCACAGGTCAATTCAAGTGACGTCGGCGATGCCCGGGCAGTTGAATTGCAGCCTCGCAGTGACGTTAAATCGAATTAGCACTGTACTTAAGTCAGTGGATTTAACTGTCTGCCAGTAACATTCTATTCCATTGAACGATTGTGTAGTAAATAGCGATTAGTCGATGGCGATCGATCTGAGTCTCAATCTGCTGCTAAAATGTAATGTAGTAAAAGTAAATTAACGTAAGGTGCATCATGTAAGTCGTTAGTTTTTAGTTAGTAGGACGGATGTAGAGCTATCGAGTAGAAATTCTGTCAATAAATTGTTATAGCTATTATTATTATTATTTTATTATTATTAAGTGAGATTGTTCTCTTGCTTATTGTTTTAGCAATTCACCAGCTGCAAGTGCTATTTTTTATCTTAACGGCCTTTCCAGAACATCGCATACATGAACTTGCTAAAGATCTTTTGTTAGCTACATGCTAAGTTGTCCTCACTAAGGATCAAATTATCGTAACTACAGGTTGGTCTGGCTTGTCTGTTATTAAGTGACTTTCATTAAAGATTACATCTACTTTAGAAGTTCAATAAACTCATGGCATGAAATTATTACAAATTCTTCTTTAATTAACACTGTTTAGTTCCAACACGCATTTAACTGCCTCCTTTCAATCCTCGTGCGCTACATTTTAACGCTTGCTACATGATGCTTTCACGTTTCATATCGGAGAAGATACTTGTCAAACAGTATCGTGTTACTGTAATATTAGCAGCCTCGTCCAACATCTAATGTTATCACTTATGAATAAACAGATGAATAGATAGATGATGCTGAGTTAATGAATAAATAACTATGTTAAAAAAGAAAGAAATTCTAGGAGATTACATATTTTAACCCTTTAATGCCCAAGATCTCATTTTTAATTCTCCTCACTGTCTGCCACACAATTCTCAGGTGCTATTTCTGAGAATTTGGTACTGTATCACCAGAAAATCCTCAAACTTAAATTTTCCTTGTTCTCATAACCTGTCTGATCGATATTGTATTGATACTGTAAGGAGAAATTCTGTCTTGGTCACTCATGGGAGTTAAAGGATTAAAGATCACTTGAATTTTTCAATCCTTATTCTCCGCTTTCCTTAGATAAGTATTTCTATTTCGAATTGTAAATGTACCGATGAGTTCTGATATTTAAAATTGGAGCCATGGTAACCAAAACTGTGTGCGCGTGTCAAGATGGCGACTTACACGCGTTGGTATGCGCTGCTACTTTTCGCTCTCTTCACTCTTGGAGTATTCGGTTCTGGTCTCGCATACTTATCTCCCACCAAATATATATGTGCTGGACCTAAGGACATGGGTAATGTTTCTACCCAGCTTCAGTTCTTTGGTTCTTTGAGCTCATGTCTGCATCGTCAAAATTACATGCGAAGAAGCAAGAAGGCATACCTCGGACGGCGTGCTTTGTACTATAGTAACAGTACTGCTACGACTCAGCTATTACTGTTGAAGCTATCTGGAAACGTGGAGTCTAATCCCGGCCCTCAGGGGCCTCAAGGAAGTTTTAATAATTCTTCTAAAACACTTTGTAGTAACTGTGCTAAAACCATGAGAAGGAACCAAAATGGCGTCCGCTGCTCGTCTTGCCCGGCAGTATTCCACATCAAATGTACGAAAATGAGCAAGAACGAGCTGTCCTGCTATCGGAGAGAAGAGATCTGGTATTGCTTTTCTTGTACGATGCCTCAGTTTTCTGACAGCTTCTTTGATGATCTCTCACCTTCGGCGGTATGCGATTCAAGCTCCACTGGCGAGGTCTTTGAGACTGCGGAGGAACATTCAGGAGACTCTGTTGACTGGTTTTTTAGGAACGTCAATGGTTACTACAAATCCAATCTGAAAATAGGTCATTTGAACATCAACTCTTTACAAAATAAGCTTGACGAGGTCAAGAATATTCTTAACAAGTGCCTATTTGACATTTTCTTTATTTCGGAGACAAAACTCGATGGTACAACCTCAGATAGTTTTCTCCAACAACCGGGATATCGCACTATTCGACGTGATCGCAAGAAAGGAGCTGGTGGCTTGATAGCTTTTGTACGGGAAGATATTCCTGTCTGTCGACGACGTAATCTGGAGCCCGAATCAGTCGAATCATTATGTCTTGATGTCATGGATTCTAAAAAGGCTCGCTTTATTGTGTGTGCGTGCTACAGATCACCTAAATTCTGTAAAATTACTGATTTCTTGTCGTCGCTTACATCAGCTATTGAACTTATGTATACAAGCCGTCAGGAAATATTATTGATTGGTGATTTTAATATCGACTTGCTTGTTGGGGAGCACGGTGTTGTTGCTGAGGATCATGACGAGCCAGAGCAAACGGATGTTAAAAAATTCGTGGGGTTTGGTTGCTATGGTGTGACGTCATGATCCGGCTCAGTAGCTATCATCGCTTTCGATTTGTGGTTTCAACAGGGGAGCGTTCGGTGATTACCTTAACACCGTTGTGTACAACCTCCAAAGGCGTCAATCCTGTTTATTTTGAGGGGCTGGATTTTTCTTTTGACTTTTCTTGAGGTTGAATTTCAGACATTACTCGCAAGAGCGGGAAATTTGTTCTCATTTCGATCAGGTGCTGTGCGGCATGGATGCCTTCGATATTCGAAGAGCAAAATAGCTGCACTCCACGAGCGATTCGAGGGACTGGTATCTCCTGAATTCCAAAATATGCGGCATTCCTGTAGGAAAATTCATGTCGAGTAGCCCTTTGGTGTCAAGCTTTCCAAAAGAATTTAACACAGTGCAACTCTCGAATCTTAAAAATGGCGGGCACTTGGATCGACGACTAGTTCACAAAGAAGAGGTATTCATAGCCTCTTCTTTTGGCGTTGTTTCCGCGATACTTCGGCAAAAACTAAAAGCGGGCGAAGAAGAAAAGTACAGTTGGTTGGTTGATGGCATCAACAGCCTAAATATTGGCCAAGATAATGAAGATTGCCAAACAGCGACTGACACACGTGACAACAACAAGGACAAAATTCATGACCCTGTACAAACAGTATTTGGAGTCGATTCAAGGTCAGCCATATCCATAGAGGATATCGAGAAGAGTCAAGATGAAAATCTTAAGCTTAAGGCTGAACTTGAAGTTGCGCTTTCCCAGTTAGAGGCCCTTCGAGATGAGGTGAAAAACGGCGGTCAATCGACGCTGAGCTCAGGCACACAGGACCCGGCAAAGGACAACCCGGACAGTACAGTACAAGCGATATGTGGACCTTGATCGGCGATGTTTGCGATAAGTTCCAGGTGCCTCTTGCATCTTTATTCGCCGATCAGGTGGACCAGAATGTTGAAGTGGCTAAAGTGATGAGCGATATCGCAGAACAGCTGCTGAGAAATTAAAAAAGACCCGAAGCAAGCCCTGGAAGCAATTGACTGACTGAGTGTGATAAGGAAAGTAAACAATATTGTTGCACATGAAAAGTAACTAAGGAATGTTACCAAAGAACAATGTACGAGTAAGAAAAGTCTGGTTCACTTTTCATTTTTTCAGCAGATCTACTTGTTCATTATCTGGATTGAAATCATTGCGTTGAAGTCCTGGCATAGTTGTATGCCTGAGTGCTTCTGGGATATATAACATAATAAGTATTTTGGTTCGCACATGGTAAATCGAAGTTCTAGTGAGTGTTATATATCCTCTTTGGTTCACCCAGGTTGAAGTCCTGGTATAATTGTATGCCTGAGTGCTTCTGGGATATATAACATGAGCAGTACTTTTGGTTCGCACATGGTATCGAAGTTCTAGCAAGTGTTATATATCCTCTCTGGTTCACCCAGGTTGAAGTCCTGGCATAATTGTATGCCTGAGTGCTTCTGGGATATATAACATAACAAGTACTTTGGTTCGCACATGGTTTTGAAGTTCTAGCAAGTGTAATATATCCTCTTTGGTTCACCCAGGTTGAAGTCCTGGCATAGTTGTATGCCTGAGTGCTTCTGGGATATATAACATAATAAGTATTTTGGTTCGCACAAGATATTGAAGTTCTAGCAAGTGTTATATATCCTCTTTGGTTCACCCAGGTTGAAGTCCTGGCATAATTTTATGCCTGAGTGCTTCTGGGATATATAACATAATAAGTACTTTGGTTCGCACATGGTTTTGAAGTTCTAGCAAGTGTTATATATCCTCTTTGGTTCACCCAAGTTGAAGTCCTGGCATAGTTGTATGCCTGAGTGCTTCTGGGATATATAGCATAATAAGTATTTTGGTTCGCGTGCGTTGGGTAAGACATGGTTATAGCCAACTTCAATCCTCTGGTTGGCTATCTACCAGCTCATATCCAATGCGTACTCGTGGAATAATTGTTAAGTATTTCTGTTAGATTATGGTATGGGAGAACCTGGAAAGTGATGTTATTCCCTCACGATGCTACCATTCATTACTATTATCAGAATACCCTTTCCATCATAGCGGCTATTCGGCTATTTTTTTAACGTAAGAATACCCTCTTTGAATGAACAAACAAATAATTGTTCAATAAGTTCCAAATTTATTCATCATCCAATTTTCTTTTTTTTTTTTTCGTGGGGGGGGGGGGGGGATCATTTCAAATAATATGGAATTGTAATACGGAAACGTGGTGCCGAAAACAAAAAGCAAAAGGGGGCGAGAACCAATGATTCAAAAAAACAAAAAAAACCGTAGCGTACTTATTCAACTTATGTAGTTCGGTCGATTAACACACTCGCAGGCATTCCTACTGATCGATAACGTTACCAAGTGTTTTCACTTCGCGTGTGAAAGCTTGCCTCAGTGGGAACTTTAGCATCATATAGTGGGTGGGAGAGAGCGGGCTTTGGATGTGTCCTATTTCAGTCGTGTACTGGTTGAAATAAAAGAAAATGCAGTATGATAGACGGCTGGCTTTTAAAATATAAAGTGTTGCGACTTCAGCCTGGGAAATTGTTGAATACACTCACGGTGGTTCGTTGCTATGCGATTTCCTCCCATAGCGTCCCTCTCGTCACGTGATCCAACAGGCCTTTGTTGTTTTCGCGTTCGATGGCTCAGTAGCGGTGGAGATATTGAAATTCGCTTCTCGGCAATACAATAAACAATATGAATACATTTGCATCTTACACAGTTGTCCAACATTCCAGTTATGGCTTTCTAATAATAAAGCTTGCATACGCTGCCGTTTGGTAACGAAAAGCGAGTTTTACTCAGTCCCCTTCTGAGACAAATTCCTGGTTTAAACGCTAGCTAAAAAGGTCAAAATCGTTACTTTCAGGGGTAGGTATATTCTTCCCATACTAAAGTATCTTTTTTATTTCGGGACCCCCCCATAGGATTGTGTTTTCGAGGTGAAATCGTTTAAGAATGTGAATTTGGCGCGTTGTGAGGGGGAAATCCATCCTGGGTAATTTTCTATTCTCGTTGTATCCTACCTATCACAAATAAAATAGCTTTATCATTATATGTAGACTCCGTTTGTTTGTATTTTCAATCGTGGAAACCGTAAATTTGTACATTTTAAACCCCGATTTTATCGAGCGCTCGATGCTTCTTGCTGGCAGCCATATTGGATTCTCTACAGATCGCCAATCATTGTGTGTAATTACGGCAGTAAAAAGACCATTCGAGGAAGAATCTTCTTATGGCCAGCAATTTTTCAAGGGATAAACGGGACGATAGGTAAGCAAAGCAATTCTGAACGTCGAATTCGCGTTTGTGTGGTTATATTGAATAATTTAAATTTCTTGCTCACTTTGCAGTCGAAAACCTCTGTGCGGAAAAAGCAGAAAATGCAGTAAGCCTAATTCTCACCAAGGACGCTGTGATTCTAGTAGAACTTTTCACGCATTCTGGAAGAGTTCATCTTCACATGTAGCTTTGAAAAGAAAAGGAGAGTTACAAGAACAAAACAAAAGGTTATCACAGGACATTGAAGCGAAAAAGGCTCGGCTGGATGAATATGGTAATATTATAACTTTGAGTGTTTTCTAAACGTGCAAAAGATTTCATTTTTACCGCCATGCTACTCTGAAGTTCGAACGGAAAATTAAGTTATGCATGTACAACATTCTGTTCCTTTAGTATTTTATTTACATGTGATTGCAAAAAATGTTGAGATCTAATTTCTCTGTTTTTTTTTGTTTTTTTTAAGAGAGACAAATACAAACTTCTGTTGCTCAGAAAGATGCAGTAGAAGAAGAGCTACAAAGCCTTCAAAAGAGTGTGGAAGAAAAGGAAGATCAAGTAAAGCAACAAGAGGAAAAAGTAACACAATTAAATGAGCAATATCACAAATTTAAATCTCTGCTTGAACAAAAAGGCTTTTCAGTAGCTAGGAGGAAAAATGCCAGTACAACTTATGATATGATTACAAATGTCAATTCCAGCACTAAGTACAGACGAAGACAGGAGACAAAAAATGTATTAGAATTTATTCATGGGGGAAAGGAAGGGTCAATATATGGGGCTTGGGATTATATTTCATCTACTGCTGACAATCAAACCATGGACACACTGATTTCTGGACTTAAACGAGGGAAATATCTCCAGGGTCTGTTTGACAAGACAATGAAAGGGTATCAAAATTCCGATGAGGCTTTGAAACAAGCTGTTTTTATGAAGTACCAGAACTTTCTGTCTCGCAGAAAGTATGCCCTTGTCTGCAAAACTCAGTCTTCAGTTTTTGATCCAAACTCTGATCTATGGGTACCCCGTAACATAAAATGTTTAGGTTTGGACTTAAGGGTGCCAAATATAGCTATTTCTGACAAACGGGTGGAGAATTTTGTGAGAAGTCTTGACATTGGTCATGTTAATCAAATTCCCAATGCACCGGGTGTTTCCAGAACAATAACTGGGTTGGTTTTTATGATAATTGATCTGCACCTTAGACTTCCCTATTTATTCCGTAAGCTAATTTGGTTTAATGACAACATAAATCATTTCATCATGCAATTTTCTGATGATGGGGCCCCTGAATCAAGTCAGCTAACCATGTCAATTGGCAGCCTAACATCATGGAATTTTGGGGACAGGGTGAGAAGCAGGGATTTCCAGTACATTTTACATTGTGTCAGTCGGGGGGAGAAAGATGAGGTGTTACAAAGTATCTGGAAGCAACACACTGATGAAATGGAAATGTTAGAGGGTAATATATTTGTTGTTTCTAACAAGCAGTGTACTGTAGAGTTTCAGCCCAGTGCTGATATGAGCTGGCAAAGCTGGGCTAACAATGAGTTAAATCAAGCTGCCACTTACCCATCTCCTTATGCTAACGTAAGCAAAGGAAATATGTGTACTATGGGTGCCACTATTGGGATGGGGGAGGAAGATTTATTCAAACCTTATACTCTGGAGGTCAGAAATTCCCATGTTAAGAGGGTAAATGAGTTTATGATTTCCCTGCCATCTTCCCTGAATGAAAAAAATCGCCACTCTAGAAAACTACAGTTCATGGCAGAGAATGGGATTCGCCAGTTAGGCACCCCCCGAATTGGAATTTTTGCAGAGCGGCAGCGCCCAGAGCCTATCCACTGTGAAATTAATGCATGGCAACATGTGTTAAATATCATATACAGGGTAGCAGCACAAAGAGGTGTTTTTACCAAATTTATTGATATATTAAGTGCCTCGGCTGTAGAAAGGAGAGCTGATCAAGGAAATGGTAATGGGAATAGAAAATCACAAGTTTATGTTCCACATAATGATGGTGCTGGAGAACGATCTACTAGGGTTGATTTTGTTAATGCCTCTAACCAAAAGTTTGTATGTGACCTGGACAATGCACTGTCAAGTAACCATAAGGAAGATTTTGGTGAACTTGGTTGTGGGTTGGGGTATTTAGCTTCTGTGATTAAGGATCACTATAATGATGAGGCTCAGAGGCACAAGAAGCTTCCAGTGCGGTTGATAGGAGACCAGGCCATTGCTTTGGCAAACTTTTCTTTTAGGCTCATTGATGCCCTTAAAGTCTTAGATGAATCCCCAGCCCAGAAACTAGAAAGATTAGCATTAGGAAAAATTGCACAATTCCTTAGGAATGCTGGGGCTCTTTTTAACAAAATTGAAGTTAGCCCTTCCTACCTTGGTGAACTCACAGAATTTTGTACCCTTTATTTTAATTTATATGCATTATTTTTTTCATCAGATGTTAATGTAACTGTGTGGACAGTAGGGTATGCCATACCATATCATGCAACTAAACTGTATGAAAGTTACAAAGTGGGTTATGGTATAATATCATTACAGGCAAAAGAGGCTAAACATTCAGGGGTTAAAAATGACTTGGATTTGACAAACAGATCCAATAAAACAACTGAAAAAGGGAAATGGTGGCAAGTCATGAGAGCTAATTATGTAAGAGCATTTTATTTGCCAGAACATCAACCTTCCTTCTCAGCTAAATTCAAGCAATTTTTGCAATTGTGGAAGAGAAAAGGAAATTAATGATTATATATGTGAGGTATGTGTAGATGCCAGGGTGACTGTCCAGTGTGCAGAGGGACAGCAACTAATACCTGAAGTACTTTCATCATTAAAACCAGTCCTATGCTCTGTATGTAATGAGAGATTTCCTGATACTGTAACATACGAGGCTCATAAAAGTGTTCACTTATGCAGCAAACAGCCTGTTAGTCCAGCTACAATTAGCCGTAATCTAAACCCTAGAAATATGAAAGTAAGTGACCTAAAAATGGAGTTGCAAAGTAGGCAATTAAGCACTAGTGGAAACAAAGATGTTCTTATTAGACGCCTTGAGGGTACATTAGCAAGTGAGACTATATAGAGTAAGACTTTTCACTGTCAATGTATCACCAGAAAGCTCCATAATCATATTTTATTACCATTTATAAAGTTTACATAAGTTTATTTTTTAACCAGGTAAATTTAACTGCAATGTCACCTAAGATTATTTATCATTGAAGTTGTAATAAAATTTAAAATAATATATTTTACACACCAGATGGAAAGCTAAATATATTTACAGGAAATACAGTGTCTAGAAAATTTCAACATGAGACCATGTTGACACAGACGTGTAACTAATGTATGTTTGAAAAAAAAGCTACAAACTCGTGTTTCTTTGATCAACACTAATCTCACAATATTAATAAATATTACCTTGTTTATTCATGAGACTTTGTAAGCTTTTGTCGAAAACAAAATCCTCTGCCGTGTACCGTTGAATATAAAATGTCACCATAGCCTTCTGACTTTTGAGGTTGTATTCAACAACAAAAGGAGTGTTTTTAGATACAACAACGGCTGACCTGCCTTTGTAAACAGACAACAGCTTTCCCTTTGATTTCGGTTGTTGACTGAAATGTCTTTTTCTAAGAACATCCTGGCCTTCGAATCTCGCCGGCGAAAACACTTTCTCCACTGCTTGTATACAAGATAGTGTCGAAGTAATTTTTGATTTTCTTTCATTAAATTTCACTTCTCCACTATAGCCCCTGAACAAAACTGTTATGTGACGAAATATCTGCCACGGAATGAAGATGACAACTGGGCCTACCAATGATGTTGCTTTTGAGCGACTTAGTTTCGAAGCAATCTGCTCTCCAATTTCTAAAAGGTAGCCATCCACCAGTGGACCACAAAGCTCAAGTTTGTTGCCGCAAACCTCTTCCAGTCCGCTATTCATCTTCCCCATACCATAGTTTGGTCGTCTTTTTGCTCGCCTGACCGCCTTCATCCACTCCCGCTCAAAAGAAAACTTCAGCTCCAGTTCACTTGCGTTCCAAAATGTTTTTCCCCTCTCTGAAAAATCTGTTTGGCCTCTTAAATCGAACACGACTTCACTTAAATTCGCCGCCATGTTGCTTTACGTTGGAATACTAATGGCAATTACCGCAGACATTCACGCGCCCGCGCTTCCGGGAGGAAAAAACCTAGCAACGAACCACCGTGACTGCGATAATTTCGTACCGTGTAAAACGACCCGAAGTGTATACTGTAAAATTCTGGTTAGATTATCTACCTGCAGACAAAACAATCCGGTTATAGGCCCCCCGATAACCCCGCTTCCCCCCTCTGCTGGATGACAGTGCTAACTGGAAATTTTGCTTTAATATGACTTTAAATTAAAAACGAATTTAGATCAACATTACCATGGCTTGTTTCTAAACGCTTTTCAATCCGCTAAACCTACCCAAAACCCTTTACAAAGTTTTATTATATGGCTGCGATAGCACGCGCGCTCAGATTGGTTAATTAGCGGTCCGTAATCCCCCGGTAAACGCCCACGGGCATAGCAAATTTTTTCCGCCACGGTTTTGGTTTACAAAACCTAGCGAACTTAGTGACTTTCGCTGAAAGGAACTTCGTTAAAAAAGCAAGGAATTGAACAAAAAACGTATCTCTTCTTTAACTATGCGTTCTGAAAAACATTTCTTTTCTGAATTTTATTATCCTGACGAAATTGTGACGGAAAATGAAGGCAATGTATAAGTTCACTCTATTTCACGCGCTTTACCTATTTGAAGCCATATTATAAAAAAAACTTAATAACCTTGTTTGCTAGGGCTTTACTGTAAAATTCCATAATTTCGGGCTGAAATTTTGATTTATGGACCTCGCCCAGAGGCTCGGTTCATAAAGCAAAAATTTCATCCCTCAGACTGGAATTTTACAGTTAAGCCCTCGCGCCCGGTTATTAAGTAGTTAGTATTAGCCAAGGGCTTATAACCAAAATTTTACAGTATCAAAAATCTAACATGCTGAATTCGCACTACTTCACGGTTTAAACGGCTAAATTTCGCCGTCAAACTCCGCAACGTTCTCATTTTGATCGACATACGCGTTTCGTCTGTAGTCGTAGCGTGAGCGTTGCGTGCATTAATCGAAGGCAAAAGTCGTGGCGTCCGGTTCGTCCCTTGTTCATTTCAGGCAGACTTAAAAAAGGGGGAATTTCGCGTGAGTGTTAAAAATGACCCAAAAATGACGAAATCCGAGATTCGTTCAACAAAAAGGGTCTATTATACTCTTTCTTAGTATCGATTTGCTGGCACGTACGTATTTGTCTGGCGGTTTACGGTCCAGAAAATAGAGCGGTTTCAGAAAAGGAAAGCTGACTTGGAAAGTCAGCAAATAAAGTCGGCTCGTCCGCTTTCGCTTTTGTTCCCGGCCTATTGATAAAAATCAAAGAGCCAAAATACGTCATTCGCTCCAAACGTGGCATACATTCACTGACACGTTTTTAATTACCAAAATAGAAATTTTAATTATAAACGCACACTCTCGTTTCAGGATTATAACACGCTCGCGCGAAAGTTCGCACTTTCAGCGTAACATAAATGATCAGTAGCAGGGATATTGTTACAATGGAATGTTGCAAGCTGCTGGACGTCAAGCTGAGATCGTGGAGTAAAACTCCTCGATCTCAGCAGGATCCAAAGCTCTTTTTTCGGTTGCTAAGAACGTCTGGCTCGTCATGACTCACTCATGGACCTTTGTGATAGGTTCTGTTTGCAAAACCAAATTAGTGAACCGACAAGGGTGACTGAAAAAACAAAGTCTTTACTCGATGTCATTCTCGCTAGCCATCCGGAACGATATGCAACTTGTGGTAATTTGCATATGGGTCTCAGTGATCACGATCTTATCTATGCGGTGCGAAAGAATAAATTACCTAGGGCTAAGGCACGTGAAATTGAATACAGAAGTATGCGACAATTTGACTTAGAAAAATTTTTAAATGACCTAAAAACTATTCCCTGGAGTTCCGCTTACATTTATGACGACGTTGATGATCTATGGCACCATTGGGCTCAATTGTACACTGAAGTGTTGGACAAACACGCACCAATGAAGAAAAAACGGGTCAGAGGTGATCAGTTGCCATGGATAACTCCATTAATTCAACGCGAAATCTCGCGTCGTAATCGACTGTTTAAGAAACATGCAAAGAGCCCAACAACAACCTCTTGGGAGGAATTCAAGAAACAGAGAAACAAGGTCACATCCCTGAAACGAAAAGGGTTGAAGGCGTTCTGCATGGAGGCATCGTCAAACACTAAACATCATGGTGAGTTTTGGAATAAGTTAAGACCTTTGTTGCCAAGCAAAGAAAAGAAGCAATCAAAGATAATTCTGATTGAGAATGAGCGTGTAATTACCGATTCATTAATGGTGGCTGAAATGTTTAACAACTACTTTTGCGAGGTGTCCAGGAGTGATGGTGACAGTAAGGAAATGGGTGAGTTTGTTGATCATCCTAGCGTTAAAGTCATTGCTGAGAAAACTTGTGATGATGTTTTTGACCTCGTCCCAGTTGATGTTGGCTACATAAGGAAAATTTTGGATTCTCTTGACCCTCGCAAGGCTGTTGGGTGCGATAAGATATCTCGGAGGCTACTTCGTTTATCCTCACCTGTTATTGCCGAGCCGGTTACCCGTTTAATCAATTATTTTATCACCAACCGTCAATGGCCAATAGTTTGGAAAAGCAGCGACGCTGTTCCTGTTTTCAAGAAGGAAAGTATGACGGATAAGACCTGCTATCGTCCAGTCTCTGTTCTGACTTCCTTATCGAAATTATATGAGAAGGAATTGTTCGATCAAATCTATGAAGCCTTTCATTGGCGACTCTCACCGAACCTGTCTGGCTTTCTCAAGGGTCACTCGTGTTGCACGGCCTTATTGAAATTGACTGAAGATTGGAGAGCCTGTCTTGACAGAAGAGAAGCTGTTGCAGCGGTGGCTATCGACCTAAGTAAAGCTTTTGACTCTGTTTGTCACCCGCTTCTCCTAGCTAAATTAAAGGCATATGGTTTTACGCATGATGCGCTGGAAACTATGACCGCTTACCTTACTGGACGAAGACAGAGAGTCAAACTTGACGGTGTACATTCTTCGTGGAGAACCGTTAAAACTGGTGTACCACAGGGGTCCCTGTTGGGTCCTCTCTTATTTAATTTGTATGTTAATGATCTTAATTATTTTATTACTAGTACTTCCTTGAGGCTATATGCTGACGACACTACTCATTACGCCTCTGATGTCTCACCAACAGTATTGCAGTATATAATTAACTCTGATCTGAGCGTTCTATCGAGATGGTTCTCAATGAATTTTTTACAGATTAATGCCGCCAAAACGCAAGCTATCGCTATTGGCCCGTCTTCATACCAGTATGATTTCCATCTTAATGATTCTAATGTCCATACAAAGGACACACTCAAAATCCTTGGGGTGGTCCTAGATAGCAAATTAACATTTAAAGCGCACATAAAGCAACAGCTGAATAAGGGATGCGCAAAGGCTTCGGCTTTGCGGAGAATGCGTAAGTTTATTTCAAAGGACGTGTTAGTTCGTTTATATAAGGCCTATGTCCTCCCTCATCTTGAGTACTGCAGTCCCCTTTTACTGGGAGTAGGTAACGCGGAGACTACAAAAATAGAGACAACTAATTACTTTATATTAAGAACTATATTAGGCTTCTCGAAGTCTGTGTCATACGACTTCCTCCTCAAGTTGGCCGACATTAAGTCTTTGGAGAATCGTAGGCAATTCCAATCGTTGGTTATGTTATATAAGTGCTTGTATGATAAGGGGGCTCCTTATATAAGTGATTTTTTTCATTTTAGAAATGTACCGTATAGTTTACGCGGGCTCAGTACAAGGCTAGATTTACCTCCTTTTAATCTTGAGTTTTTACATCGGTCTTTTTCATTTTTAGCTAGTAAACTTTGGAATGCGCTACCCCCTAGACTCAGAGAATCTCAAGATAGTGCTTCATTTAAGCGTTCTCTTAAAGCCCACATGGCTTAATGGTAGTGATTGTAAATATCGTTATTGTTAATATTGTTAATATTGTAACTTCTAATTGATAGCTCTTGTCCATGATTTTCGATCCTGTTTTTAGTCTTTTAATAGATTTACTTATTATTTGTATTCTTACAGAAATAATGCTTTATTTCTAATTGTACATACACGTACACGTTTTAACGAGAACTTCTGTACTCCTAGGTGTCACGTGTTTAAATAAAGGATTGATTGATTGAAAACTGGAGAAAACTTCATTTCAAAGCGATCGAAGAAAAATTGCACACAGTAGACAATTTAAAGGAACAAAGCACAGTAATAGATATGTTAGTTAATTAAATGAGCCTCATTTCTAAACGCCAATACAAGTGAGACATATGCTGTTGCATCTATCCAAATTAATGTTTCTTGTTCTTGTGAACACTTCTTGAACAAAATTATGGTTTTGACATGTGACCAGAAAAAAATAGAATCGGATAAATTATTCCTCTACACCGGTCAAATGTGATAGGTATAAACGCTTCAAGTGGCGACTGACTCAATACATTGCGGATGAGACTACGGACTATTTGAGAATCATCTTGCAATTATATTATGGGCAAACACTATAGATGGTAATGAGAGAGACCCTTGAGGAAGGGATTCCCCCCCCCCCCCCCCCCCCACGGAACACACAACAATGACTGGGCCTAGACTGGAACTTAGACCTGAATGGAAAAGGTTAGCATTCGAAGAGATGGACTCAGAGGCGATGGTCTTCATGACGCTTTTACCGTATAAGGGGGGGAAGGGTAGGGGTGGGATTTGTTTTGCAAGCTGAAGGCTTGACTATAAGCCGTGAGTTGCCGTTGGTTTTCTGTCCAATTGATGATCAACCCTATTAAAGTTATATTTAACTCACGCTTTAAGAAGGCATCCTTTGACTTGGGGTTTTGTAAATAATACATGTTAATTAATACATGTGCGAATAATTAATGACATACGAGGTTAAACCTATCGGCAGCATTTCATCTACGAGTTGAAAACTAAAAAGTAATTTTCGTTTATTTGTACGAACAGATGGGACACACACGTCAGGCGCCAGTGAGTAATACAGCATTTCCGTAGAATTTGAAAATAATAAAAGTGTTTTTGTCCTGTTAAATTCTCCATCTTATGAAGAAAGCCAATGCTTTACACCTAGTGCAAGTTTTTTTCAGTCTATTAGTCTATCTATTGAAAAAAGTGAAAAAAAAAATGATGACTCATGTCATGAACTGTCGACCGAGTGTTATCATTTGCATTTATTCTAGCTCCTACCAAAGATTTTTAAATACTTAAAGAAATTTCCTTTTATTTACTGCCCCCAAATACAATAACTTTCGTCCGTGGAAAGCTGCTCGCAGCAACTTATACATATCTGGGGTTTGATGGAGAGGGAAACTGAATCCTGCAAAATGACAAAAACCCTTTTTATAAGTTGTGCGTTTGGTAAGTATTACCTTTAATATTTCTGTTAGTTTATCATAAGCAATGAAAGCCAAGCACTTGACTATCATTTGCAAACGATTCATATCGACTTGAAAACTTCCCGCGACACGTAGGCAAATCCAACTGCTAAAAATTAATTTCATGTTGTGTTTATTAGGCATTCTAATGACAAAACGTTCCAAGCTCTACAGATATATGCTATAGGCTTCCAGATTATCTCCAAAATAAGCGGATTTTTAGCATTGGATTTCTGGTATTTATCCACTTTCCGTAAGATGCAAAATAATTGGAAAAAGTAGGCCAGAAGGGCTCATTCGTGCGGCAACCATTGTAATTTATAATTTTAGGCGTCATGGAGGTGTGTCTGAACGCCTTCAATAAGGATTATACGACAAAATGTTTTTGTAGCAATCCTATCTTTTGCGCTAAACGGCTCATGAAACCGCTCCCTTTCATGTAATTTTTTCTTCTAGCAAACGAACCATATAACTTGGTTGAACTTGAATTCGTATGAGGTTAAACAGATGCAAAGTTTTTCAACAGTTTAACCGGGGCTGGGAGAAAATTGAAGTGGTAGATGTTTTATTCACCTACGTACCTCAAACATCTGACCCTTGTTTTTATTCCATTCTTTTTTAAAGCTGAAATATCATTTCCAGCCAATTAGACCGATAGACGATGATCAGTAGAAGCTCATTAGCTAAGGTTACTCGCAATCATTTATATTTTATGTTAAGTTTTTTCATATAGATTTTATAACAAAAATTAGTGATAAAAAGGAACGAGCGCCCGACCTCACCGGTCTTTTTTTTTTTTTTTAATTCCTTGTTAATTACAAAAAGTAGCATATAAATATGACAGTTACGAAAAAACGGACGAGAAAGTAACAAGCATTTAAGATGTGTAAAATGACATAATTACAACAATTAAAAGCAAATTGGTATTCACTTAGTGAAAAAAATAAGAGCTTGTTCTGATATCCTTTTCGATGCTTTGAGTGGAACTCACGGCAGTATAGTTTTACGGCGTTGTCATCCCAAGCAGTCTTGATGTTCCTGTGAATTCCTGCATGTAGACTAAAAAGCTTCAGGGAAGTGTAAATTCCACCTGCCGAAGTATTTCAGTTTGTGAATTATTCCATATTGTGAACTTTGATGGTTTGACATTTTGAAAAGCTTTAGTCTTGTTCAACCAATCAGATTATTTAACCCATTCTAACAGGGATTCTGATTGGCTTATTTTAGCGTACTTTATGAGAGTATTAAGCATGCTGATGACATTGTTGTCCCCTTTGGAAATTTTCTGTTTTGAAAATTGACAGTAACGCGTGAGGAATTTAACGAATTATTTATTTAAAAAACAAATAGAGAAACCTTGAATGTATTCTTGAATGTAAAGAGGCTGACGTTGTCCTGGTGCCAAAACAAAGGCCTATTAATGACATTAACAAGCACCTCCGTCCGATTTCCTTCACGCTTATCCTGTCTAAGCTCGCTGAAGATAACATTGTTGAGAAATACGTTAAACCTGCTGTGTTACAAAGAATCGACCCTCGACAATTTGGAAATATTCCCAAATCGTCTACCACACATGCCTTGGTCAATATGACGCATAATTGGCTTGTTAACACCGACGGAAAAGGTGCCACGGCAAGAGTAGTCCTACTCGATTTCCGTAAGGCCTTTGACCTTATCGATCACAGTGTTCTTGTTCAAAAACTAACAACATATGATATTCCGAGTCAAGTCAAAGGTTGGATTGTTGACTTCTTGATGGACCGGAAACATAGAGTTTGACTTGCTCAGGATTGTCACTCTGAATGGCGCTCTGTGCCATCCGGTGTCCCCCAGGGAACAAAACTGGGCCCCTGGTTATTTCTTGTCATGATTAATGACTTGGACACACCAGTTGACATGTGGAAATACGTGGATGATACATCTTGTTCCGAAATAGTTACAAAGGGTAATAAGAGCAAACTCCAAGAAGCTGTGGATGACCTTTTGAGACAAGCGAGTCTCGATGGGTTCCAACTGAATGAGGCCAAGTGCAAAGAACTTCGAATTGGCTTTTCCAACAGCAACCACGATTTCGAACCCCTAGTTCTAAATGGCAGACCCCTCGAATTAGTCACCAGTGCCAAATTGCTAGGCATGACCATTAGCCATGATTTAAAGTGGAACATGCACACCTCTGAACTAATTAGAAAATGTTCCCCTCGTCTCTACTTTTTACGTCAACTCAAGAGATCTAGAGTGGCACCAAGTGAACTGGTGCAATTCTATGTGACATGTATTAGGTCCGTCCTGGAATACGCAAGTCCTGTATTCCATCGTTCTCTACCAAACTACATCAGTGAAGATTTGGAACGGATCCAAAGAAGGGCATTCAGAATCATCTATCCTGACCTTTCATATAGTGTCGCACTAGAAACAGTTGGCCTACCGAAACTTCATGAGAGGAGAGAAAAGATTTCAATCGATCTGTTTGACGAGATCGTCTGTAACCCCACCCACAATCTCCATAGCCTACTCCCCCAAAGGAAGAGTTGTAAATATGCACTGAGACGCAAAAGTGATTTCACTCTCCCCCTATGTAAAACCGAGCGTTTGAAGAACAGTTTTATTTTTAGCCATGTCTATAAGATGTAGATAATTTTTCTTATTCTCTCTTTTGTTATCATCAGTATTTGTAAATATCCCGTAATTCAGCCTATGGCTGCAATGGTGGTTAATAAAGTATCTTATTTTTTTTTATATTTATCTCTTCTGTTTTAAAGCACTTAGCACTCAAGAAGCGCAGACAAAAACTTGACTATAAATTCTCATCAGTTTATTGTAGTACTTATCTGTGGATTTCCTTAGATAACTACAAATAGGAGACTTCTTCAGTCACTCTATTCAGCAAATTGAATTCGATAAAGGAATACTGTGTGCCCCCTCAAACATCGGAAGTTGCGATACAAACTGGTTATTTTGATGACACGAAAGTATATTTCAGTAAAATAATAAAAAAAAAACTAAATTTATTTTGTCGCATTTGTACTTCAGCTATCCAGACTTTGATGGTGCAATCTGTGAGAGGAGGTGGGTTGCGATTTTTCTCTGGTATATATGTGTCACTTAAAATAATATTTGACCCAAAAGAGGGAAGGGTTATATTCTGGTATATTTACAAGTCGTTGAATAAGAAGGAACAAAGCGGCAGCTTAAATAATAGAACCGCCGCTATCGATTAAAAAGGTTTTAAAATTATACTTTAAGAAGAGATATCGAGCATATTTTTTTACTAGGGAAAGGTTCATAACAGATATACGAGAAACAGAAGAATAGTTAAAATGTCTCTACATTTTACTATTTTACATGTACAAATGAAGTAAAGTGACCACTTTAATTTAAGGTTCTAAAGATTTCGTCTCCTAACGCTATTATTTGTTTTCTCCTGTAATCAATAGTCAGCACAAATGCTTGTTTTAAAGGTTCCGGCTACAGGCTACAGGCTACAGCTTTAATCTTGCGGATCAAACATGGGACAAGAGCAGAAGCATTTGCGAGAAACGTGGTGGTGATTTGATTTCCATTGAAACCGAAGAAGAATGGGACTCAAAAATGAGATTCATAACAACACTGAAGGAGGGTGGCACATCGGTTTGGTAAGAGAGAACGGGAGTTGGACCTGGGTGAGTGGAAGACCACTGACTATTTGTAAATGGGGAGATCGACTAAGTGGGGGCAGAAATAAGGCAATGTTAGTCAAGGAGAAGCCACAGGGCCACTTCGTAACTCAAGTCCTTAACGACGGTCAGACTTTGCCATATATTTGTGAAGTGCCCATAGGTAAGATCACATTACATCTGTATAATCATCTGTAAAAAGAAAAACAAGTATGGAAAGTGTCACCACTCCAAGTGTAAGTGTTAACTGCGTATTTGCGCCCCAATGTTTCTTAATTTTCCCAAACGTGAAGGAAATTCACCTGGGTTAACTGATGGACAAAGGTATAAACAACTCACTCTTTCAATCAGTTCTTCAAATCGCTCACAGAGGAAAAAAAAAAAAAACTAACTCGGCTCCATAATGAAATATGTCAGCACGTTAGCATTGAGGAACCATCTTTCTTCAATCTTCGTGTTGTATGCACTATTAGTGTTTAAAAAAATTATTCGGCCGGTTTTTTGGTGGCACGAGTACGGTATTTTTTTTCTTACGTGTTGCAGCCAAAAACTGCCATAATCGTTTCAAATTGTTATGGTATGGTTGATTAATCGTTGTCTTTCATTGTATTGCTGCTCAGCATACACTGATTTGTATCTTTTTTTACAGCTTTTGAAACATAAGCCTTTCTAGACGTTCATTTAGTGATATGGCCCGAGTGCGATAGTTGACGACGCAATAGCAGTGATAGAGTGAAAAAAGAGGGAGGTCTGGACCCGGTCGTGTAACGAACGCGTTCGATACGCAAAGTGACTTAAGTTTTTTCGATCCACCGCTTCTTTCTCGCCTCGTATAACTGACTGACTACCAGGAACAGATTATTGAAATATTGTCTTGCATCTTTTTAGGCGATTGGGGAAAACTCCTCCCAGATCAATTATCGAGACTACGTTGGAATATCATGCACACTTAAAGATGGTAAGAAGAGCTGGGAGAAAAATTGCACTTTTCCTGATGGCATATGCAATCTCAGTTGTTCCCTAACCAGTTGCGAGATAGGGCAAGATAACATGACCAAGCTCTGCGGACAAAATTGTAGTCAGACGTACAGCCCATTGGTATATCAATGCATTGAAAGGGAACACAAAGAGAACATCCGTTCTCAAACGTGCAACGCCACAAAATTTAACCTAATAAGCGACGAAGAGGACTTTGTTACCAAACAGACCTGCCATTGCGAAGGTAATCAGTGCCATCTCAAATGCACCAAGATACAGTGCACACAAACCTGCAGAGAAAGAAAAACTGGTGAGTACCTGATCAATCTAACTAGTCACCAAGGCTCTCTATATAAGAGGGTCTCCGGCAATGGGGTCATGGCTTTCACGGCTAATTTTTTTTACGACAAACTGTTAAAATGTGTCAATTTTTACCCCTAACGACAAAATTTTTGGCCGTTTTACAGCTAACGGTTAACCACTTTGAGATCCTCATATAAGAATTGAAAGAATAATCGATGCGTTTCGTGTACAAATATGCAGTTCCATGACAGTCGTTTAATTAAGCGAAACATAAGTTTCGCCTCGCAGGATACGGCTTTGCTGTAGTTAGTCCGAAAATTGTCTTCTCCTGCGATGAATCTATGTAACCATCATTGATTTCTTAACTTATTTTTAAACGTTTGCCTTGAACAGCACTTGGAATAAAGTTTTCCCCTTTTCTGGGATAAAATACCACAGATATGAGTAACCGCAACCGCAAAAGAAAACTTTTTAAGGATTAAAGTCGCATTAGCGAGAGGCAATTTTCAGTGTATTGACACAACGAGAACTAAACTACACCAGAAACTAGAGTGTATGTTCACAGCTCGGAAGAAAAGATATCGCGATCAGTGTCCTGTTGAAGAGAGTTTCCATAATTTGCGAAAAAAAAAATGAAATGGTGAAGAATACTTCAACTGACGACCATCCTTATCTTATGTCAAAGATCTCGAAAGTTCCCGCGTGTTTTTCAAGGTTCACTTACAGGTGTTGACAGTCGAATTTTTTAAAATCTGTCTGGCTCACCTAAGCATTACGGCGCATACTTTTGATATTTTCGACGATTTGAAATTTAGGGTAGCGCACTTGGAAATGTCCCTCGAAGACAGGTTTCAACCGCAAAGTAAATACAATTTGGAGAACTTTTCCGAAGTGCGACCCAATCCTTATATATAAAAGATTCTCAGGGTGTTCCGGCCAGAAAGAAAAACCGTTGTAACACGAAAACTAAATATGCAAGAAGGCTAGAGTCACGTTTTCACTTACTATTCACTTAGTTTGTTACGTTTGCTAAAAAATTCAAGTTTCACTTTGCGTTGTGCGTTTCTTTTTCCTTGAGAGAAAACATGGGCCGCCTTCTTTTAGACTGAAAAATTTAAGTCACGCGATGAAATTTCATAACATCAAAAGTTCAGATAGATGCTGGCCTCGGAAAATATTCTCGCGAAATTGAAATATTTCAAGGCCTGGACAAGGAGCCTCCTTATCATTTTCGCGCGTTACACCTTAAAACAAATCCAACAAATTATTCAAATAAAAAAGGCAAAACGATCAAGATTAAACTAAAAAATCAAAAAAGGAGCAGTAAATTCATCGGGAACAGTTCAAGATAAAATATGAAATGAACACATCATATTCGGTGGTTAATTAACAATTAATACGCGCGCATATTTTGCGATTTGCGTGGCATTTTCCAAGCCTCGTAGGGGCGAGTTGAAATAACAAAAAGTGGGGAAGATGCGTACTTGTATTATAAGTTAAACCAGTGATTAAGGGATGCATTATTTGACTATTGTTTCATTTACAAATATTTTAGCGTCTAGTTTTCGATTAACATCCATACAGCCCTATTTGAGCATCGACCATATAAGTCGTGTGCGAAAGACGACAAAAATATAAAGGAAACAATAAGAGTGTTCGTTATAACCAATTAAAAAAATGAGTGCATTGAAGAGTTTTGATCGTTCGTAGCGGCCATTTTGTTACTCCGCTTTCCGTCTGCATTTTTGTGTAATACTCAGGCATTTTTTTATGATGTGGTCTTAATCAATGTTTTTCTTAAGATTTATCAATATATACAGCAACTTCGTCGCCTTCACAGCCCAAACGCCATCGCCATCGCCATCGCCATCGCCATCGCACATCGTCAACGCCATCACCAACGCCATCGTCATCGCCATCGCCATCGCCATCGCCATCGCCATCGCCATCGCCATCGCCATCGCCATCGCCATCGCCATCGCCATCGCCATCGCCATCGCCATCGCCATCGCCATCGCCATCGCCATCGCCATCGCCATCGCCATCGCCATCGCCATCGCCATCGCCATCGCCATCGCCATCGCCATCGCCATCGCCATCGCCATCGCCATCGCCATCGCCATCGCCATCGCTATCGCCTGTTGAGAAGCTTGTATGTTTTTCAAATAATCATTTACCGCTTTATACATGTCGGTTTTCAGGATCTCTTCTGTTTACAAACGTGAGAGACATTATTTTTTTTTTATTTTAGGCGAAGGATTATGTTTCAAAATTTGGCGGAATAAATATTAATAGAAAGACCTCCATACAGGTATCTAATTTTTATATGACTTAAAGGTTTTTTAACTTTTATTACTTCTGAGAGTTCTTTAGCCGATAAATACCCTGGACACCATTTGGGGCCTCTTGCTAGACTCCTTCTGCATTCTTAACATGAATTGTATACATGAGACTGGCTGGTTAATGACCTGGAAATATTTTATGTAATTGTAGGAGGCTGTAACTGTCTTTGAAGATTTCACCCTAAATATCTAGAACGTCACAATAAACAAGGCCGACATAGAAGAGGTTAAAACACTGAAAAAATCCATCTTTGAGGTGCCAACGGACGTCGAGAGATTTGCTGTTAATTATAGCAAGCTGAATGAAACGAGACCTTAAGAAAAGATCTTTTCCCCAACAATGGGTGAGATTGCAGTCTCTAAACCTGTTTAGTTTCAAAGTATATTCCTCTGTTTCGTACTGACTTCCTGAATCACCGCTGGGTTGTTATAAGCCCAACCTATATGAAATGTTATAGTTGAATATCATCGATTCATCTATTCTTTCAATTTCTTTGATACTTTGATTTTTTGCGGTGAAGAAGGAAATTAAAGGTATTCTTGAACAAGAGAGAATCAGAATCCTTCAAATTGTGAAACCTTTCTTCTCGCCCTGTTTATTGAAACTTTTCTTAAATAATAGATTGATGAGTAATAATTTAAGTTTTTTGATTTTTGATTAAGATTTTCTTTACTTACTGAAATTGACAAATCTTGCGAATACTTTCCGCTTACTTCATACTATACACTGAGCTCAAAATTGGCCTATCGTCTGCGATACATATAAAAAAAAACTTCCCTATGAACTCTATAATTCTCCAACGAAACGGTTAAAGGAACGAAGTGAGTTTTCACAATTTGAGTCGGTGCAGCACTACTCGCTGTTTAATCAGTTTTACATTGAAAAAACATTTTAAAATAGTTGAAATTGTCGAATAGTCGTTGAGTGGCAAATAAGATACAAAAAATACACTTCCATCCGATAAGATTATGACATATTTTGTGTACACTGTAAAACGCATGTTTGTGTAGATGTGCTATTGTAAATTACACCGAAAGTGCTTTCATTTATCACTGACCGTTTTTTTTTGGGTCATTCAGGTTTGGTCATTCAAAAAGTCCATCGCCAGAATGCGAGTGACTTCCACTTTGAGGAACAACCATGGCAAGCGAGAATCGATATCGCGTCTTCAAATTTTCAGGAAAATGGTTCGTATTAACCAGCCTGTTAACTGTACAACTTTTCACTACCTTGCTTGCTCCAATCGAATTTTTGTATTGAAATAAAGCCTCATAAAAATGTGCTTCATTAGTTAATACAATCTAGTTTCTTTAATCAATTGCCATCCTTCCAATGTCACATGTCTCGAGCGTGATAAAAATTTTAATTTTGTGGGGTTTTTTTGTTGCTGTTGTTGTTTGATAACTTTTTCTAAATATTCTTGGGGGGGTTTAAGGATCATTGGTAGTTGCGTTTGTGTACAAGAATCTGCATGACCTACTTCTGACAGATCAAGACATCAGGAGTGAAACAGAAAATCAAAGGTGACGTTATTTTCATATCCTCCAAGTTGTTTACCGCCAAAAGCACATAACAGGACAACACATGAGATCTAAGTTCAACGAAACTGAACTTAGAAAGACTCCCTGCTTGTCTCTGACCACTCGACCGGACTTAAATCTACCAAAAGTATATAATGTTGCTTCCTTGGCTCTGGTCCATTTTCAAATACAATTTCCTTACAGGTATATCAACTCCAGGATTATGGCCGTAACTATGGACCCCAAGCCAGAGAAATTGCGAGAAAATGTCATCCTTAAGTTAAAAAACCTAAAGGTAATATGAAAATTAGCTTTCATGCGTTGTTTTGATTTATTCTCACCGATAAAATTTATTTTCAGGTCTTGAAAACAGAGAGGCACTGTATGTTTTGGAGTGGCTTAAGCGAAAGGTAAAAAAACTACAATATATTATTGTAAAGTATATATCCCTTCTCAAATTAATTAAGTATGGAAGAGAATGAATGAACTTTCTTAGTCCGATACTTTTGGGCGGGTTAACACTTTCCTGGAAGCCAACATGTTGTTATTTTCAGAGAGGAGAGGTCTGATTGAAATATTCTCCCAAGATGCAATTTCGATTCGAATTCAGCGCAAGAATGCAGTTCAACTGCCCGCACATCCCCAACCTCACCTGCATTCACGTGTGAGCTCTTCCTTGCAGAGTTGTTCTTTATAGGAGATGGAAAAACGATATTCATCTTTCTTTTGAATTTCTTTCTGATCTGCAGATAGACGAGGAACACGAAATATGGCTCTTAGCACTCGGATATTTATCGAAACTCTAAAAGTTGATGATATGGTGTTAATAATCAGTTTAACGTTTTTCTTACCTGAGTGTTGCGCATGCAGTGTAGAGCGAAAATCAGGAAACCCTGCAGCATCAACATGATTTCAAGATCAATTTTTTTTTCAATATCCAAACAAATTAGTCTCATATTTATTGAGATTTCCAAGAAGAAAGGAAAGTCGCATAATTATCTTATAATTGAAAAAGAAGGCTGTCTTCTCTTGCATAGTTAAGAGCTTCTTGTTTTCAAAATTCCGAAAAATATCGTGCGACCATTGTAATGGTGTCTCACTTGGTTAGAAAGTAAAATAATAACAGAGATTGAATGATTTTTGAAAGTTACCATCGAACACTGACCTGAGTAGAGCTGAGTATGGTGAGGATGTAAGCAAAAGCTTTATATACAGGCGAGAGGAGACCAAATAGCCACGTAACACCTAGTAGGGGAATCATTACCGCGCATGCTTTGATACCAAGTCTGGAAGTTAAAAAGAAAATATTCCTCTATTTTTCTTTGAAAAAGAGTTTTCATTATGAGATATCGTAAGGCCTTACCAATTGAGGAGTGAGGAAGTTAGGCAAATACAGCCTCACAGGAGAACATGGCAATCTCTTCCACTATTTTTTTATAGTGTGATGTTGTCAATCTTACCGTATTTGCTGAGAATGGTCGTCTTCCCCTTGTGGCTGCAACAAATTGGTCATCTCCTTTATGACTCGTGCGAGTATCAATATGTTGGCCTGAAAAATGCAATAAAAATAAATAAATTATTTAGATATGGTTATCGAATAGCTAAGGCAGGAGAGTACCCTTGCCAAAAACGTTACTAGTTTGGTAACAAGGGTGGGGTGAGGAGTCATTTACAGGGAATAGAACACTTACCCGGAAGATTATGAGCTTCGATCCACTGACAATGAGCTAACGAAATCGCGAACAAAACTGTCTAAACTGAGTGAATCACGCCAAGTGAAGCTTCACGTTAAATTATGTAAATTCAATATCTCTTACTCTTACAGCTTCTTTCATCTTTTTCAAGGTTTTTTTTCTTAATGAGTTATTTTTGCGCGAAAAACATATCTTGGCATATTAATGTGAAACTGTGGGGAAACATTAACAAGGAGAGGGAATAATTTCTTTTTTTAATGCCGTGTAGTAAAAGTTGGAGAGGTTTTACTCGCATGTGAAGGCGATCGCAAGGTTAAAATTGACCAGAAACCCCGGAAACAGCAACAACGTCTATAGTTTTTTGTGAGTAAGTAGGAAAAGGGAAATGGTAAATGTTGTGTAAGGTCATTTCATAAATACTTAATTTCCTTTTAAAAGAGCAGAGAAAAAAATCTTCAGCAGCAAGTAGTCCAGGTATACCAATCACAATCACCAACACTAATCATAAACTCACAACTTCAACGAAAGCCACAAAGGCGACGAATATCCAGATTAGGTTGTTAGTCGAGGAAAGCCAGAAGAAAAAAGACACGAGAAGAAAAAAGCCGAGAAGAAAAAAGACACGAAAGAAATACAAATTGTCAGAAAATGAAATGATATCAATTCTAAACTGTATACAAAAATACAAAAGAAAGAGTGCAATGAAATGAATTAAAAGGAGAAGAGCAAGAAGAAACGGTTGAATTTTTCTCTTACTTTTAATCACTCGTATAGCTTTGTAACCCCTCTTTCCCAGCAGCGATACCAAGTGAAATGGCCACCATGATCATTGGAAGACCTTCCCATAAAGAAAAAGAAGAAAATCGAAGCAATTCGCTGGATGACAACACCAGATTTGGCGATCCTAAAGCATGCATAATTACAGTTACCAGTGCGAGTTTTAAAATAATAAACTTACCCCATGAGATGACATGATACATACACATCTTGGTGTTAATGTTGTAAAATTTCACAACGAAGAAGTAGAGATAAATTCCCTCAATCAGCATCCAACAGAAAGCGGCCATCAAGAAATACTGCATCAGAGCTGCTATGGTAAGACAGGCAGCCTGTGGAAGGAAAGATTTTTCGTACGATTCTTAACGTGCTCCTTTCGACAAGATATTTACGATGGAAAGAGTATATTCATTCTATGGATAGAAGGAGAGGACACTGACTTTGTATTCTGTGGCATTTATTCCGGCAAGGAAGATGATCTGTCCTGCTCCAAGGGAGATAGAAACACTCAGTCGAATTTGAGAGAGAGGTTGATGAATATCTCTAGTGAATTAATAGTAAAAACAAAAAGAATGAATTAGAGAAAAGCAACAACAACAATATCAGCAACACACTGAAGGCAGCAAGAATCACAAAGAACAACAAGATTGAATTAAAAATATAGCGAAAAATTGCTTAAGATATAAAATAAATCTTGACAGCAAAGGAAAGAAAAAAATCAGTATAAAGCTCCAGAAAGGATAAAAAAGGAAAATGTGTCGAGGAAAAAGTTTAAACTCCAAACAAGTTATAAATCGTGAAACCATGAGCTGTTCAAGCGCTCTTGATGGGGCACGAAATTAAGTTTCAATTTGTCCGCATCCGTAACATAAGGAATACAATTTTGAATCGAAATACATCGAATAATTTGGAATTCAATAGGGACGATGCTAGCCGGAAATGATATAATCCAAGAGATTACAATCTCTTGCGCAAACTTCATTAAACAGCGATGAAAGAACTTTTGCACAGAGTAGACAATTTAAAGGGAAAAAGCTCAGCGATAACAATGCGGAATGTTTCTAAGGGCCTGGCTTTCAAATATCACTACAAAGGAGAGGCTAGCATTGAAGAGGAATTTCAACCAGCAAGAGATGGAGTTGATTATGTAGACGTGCTTAACTTGGTTTACAACAGGCTAGACTACGTCATACCTATTTATAAATCAGCATGGATGAAGAAGCGTACGATTTAAGCGGAAGAAGTAATAAAAAAAGGAATATTCTTGAATGTACGAGTACATTTCTCTTTACACCGCCCAAATGCGATATGTCAAAACGTTTCAAGCTTCGATTGACTAAGTTTATTGCAGCTAAGACTATTGTATATTCCAGACTAAATAATTAATTATTCCATGAGCACAGAGAGATACTTGAGAGTACAATGTCTGGCCCACAGGGCACATCACTATGACCAAGGAACGTCTCCCACTCAGGCCTTTGACCCCACCGCTCCTTCTAAAATATTGGAAATCAAATATCTGGACACAAAATTGATGGTCTGCATGACGCTTTTGCATGGGAGAGTTATTTTGTAGGCTGAACACTAAACTATGGCCGTTAGCCTCCATTGGTTTTCTGATCAATTAACGATCAACTTTACGAAAACTCACATCGAATTCACGATCTAAGAAAACCGAGAAGGAATCCTTTGACTCGGAGTTTTCCGTGCTGTAAAAATAATAATACATGTTATAAACACATGAGTGAGTTAGTCCACAAAAGTTGAAGGCCTACGAAATAATTACACCCACCAACTGAAACGGCAACATAAACAATAATCATTTCCGTTTATGCATACGAATAGATGGCATGCTAGCTTAAGCTGCCGGTTGATAAAACAGAAGTTGATTTAAGAAAACTTTCATTTAGCGGAGCTAATAAAGAAATAACCATTCTTAACATCAATTATTTTCGAGCTGCTTCTTTATAAAATTGCAATTATAAAAAGTATTTTAATACCGTGAAGTTTTTCGGTTACATTAAGAAAAACAATGCTCCACATCTGTTGCGAAATACTTTTTGTCTATTGGTCCGTCTATGACGGGAAAAAAAAAGGAGACAAACGCCATGAACAAGCTATCACAGATCAAAATTTGCATTAAATTCTAACTCATACAAAAGGGTTTTATAATGATGTCGTATATCCACAACTCTCAAGCGGGGTGAATCAAATAATGTATAGATTTAGCCAAGCCTAAAAGCGGAGCTCTTATTAGTTTATTTTCCAGTCCTACGTTACACTGAATAAAAACTGTAATAAAACTATCTACTGACAAGTCTCTGTAATAAAACTATCAACTGGCAAGTCTTTGTATTATATTTCAACTCAACCATTTCCTCAACATATAAACACTTTTACAAAGTAATTAGTCAGGGAAACGGAAAACTTGCGGTATATACACCATGTTTGAAATGGCATGACCATAGTAGGCTAACAGGATTGAGGAGGATGTACGTGGGAATAGGCCCTCTTGTCTGTATCAATAATTTGCTAATCACTCCTGTTGGCAATGTTTTGATGAGGTTGGGCTATCAAGGCAGAGGAACTGAGGATTTTTTAGCAGGCAGTGACTTTTTTTCAAATCTGGAAACTATCATCATGAAAGCCATACTTGTTCCCGGTAGTTCATTCTTATTCTGATAAACTAGTTTTGAGAGGGATACAATATTTTATAATAAAAACTTGATGCATAGGTGGTGCAAAAACCTTTAATTTGACTATACTTTTATAGCCAATACCAGTCCCTTCAAACGGTAAAATGTTAGGAGGTTCAGAGCAAAAATAGTCTGCCATACATCTGCAAGATTTGATGTAATTATTTAAAATGCAAGAATATTAACTGATACTAAGAGATCTAATAATATTAAAAAAAATAATAAAATTTAGTTTAAAAATTAGAATTCAGCAGGGGCTGGATAAACAAGGTTCTTAGAAAAAGAAATGTGTGCTAATGAAAAAGCTAAGTAAACTTTTTTTTACAACACCTACCTGTACCTATATGGAATATAGTAAAGTGTTTTGAAGTAGTCATAATCACAGTTTCATATGTTGAAAACACATGCACATGCAGATTTCCAGTAAACCTATAGTTTAAGCCACCCCACCTCAAAAGGAGAACAAATAAATTTCATGTTTCTATTTATTTAGTTTAGGTTAGTGAGGTAAAATTGAGTCAAACATTCAAGATGTACAATGACAGGTTAAAGAAATTTTCACAACTAATTCTTAAGGTTAGCCTTTTAAGAGAGTGTCTCTGTAAGAGCTGTCCGGTCGATTTTGCTTGAGACACGGATTTCGCTTGTTTCTCGACATTCATGTACCTGTACTAAAACCACAATCAGTTTGATCGGATCTCTTTATTTTTCAGAGTTTTACGGAAATTAAATTTTACTCCAGCGAAGGCTTGTCGTGACACTTTTCAAGACTTTAATTTCATACAACTTTGGAGGACAATTTACAAAAAACTACGGAACTCAGCAAAAAACAAATACCACAGCCATGTA